>NC_133333.1:262087424-262181878 GCF_042186555.1 Aquarana catesbeiana
CGCTCTGAGAGAACTGGAACTACCATTCGAAGTGAAAGCAGGTCAGTAATAATTAGAGAGCCAATGACTGAGGACCAGAGAAAAACTGTCCAGACTGGGCACCCGGGGGGGGGGGGGGTGCTGATCTGTTCAAGAACCTTTTTATTCTCCAGGGTCTCTACTTTCAAAAATATATGTTTGGGGGTTCTAAGTTATTTTCTAGCAAAAAATGGTGATTGTTCCATGTATGAGAGAAATGTCGGTATTGTTTGGGGGTAAATCGGGTAAAAGTTTGGGTATTTTGGGTTAATCTAAGGGGGGGCGGGGTAGGGTGAGGGCAGAGGGGATTATGGTTGTTAAATTTGAAAAATGTAATTTGTTGCCGAATTCCTTACTTACCCCAAGTGACTGAACCACAAGGAAAGTTTTAGCAAATATTGGAAGTTGCAGGTTGGGTTCCCCGTTTATGACTCTCACTTTTTGTATTTCAATTCTGCCTTCTTGTAGGTTTTATCGGCAAAATAAGAATCCAGATTCCCTTTTACCGCCCCCACTTGGATCCATGGGTGATATCCATTTCCAAACTTCATTTAATCGGATCTCCGGATGGACAGGAAGTCTTTGATGAGCTGAAGGAGAAGTTGTTGGAAAAAGTTCGCAAAAAAGCTCTTCTGAAAGCCTTAGAGGACAAATGGAAGGTATCCGACCTTCTCCATTACTATTCAACCTACAAATTCCCCTCATTTCCTCCACCATTGTCACTGTGACCAACAATGAGCGGGAACCCCCTCCCGCCATAGACGGAACCCCCTCCCTCCATAGAATGAACCCCCCCTCCCCTCCAGAGGGAACCCCCTCCCTCCATAGAATGAACCCCCCCTCCCCTCCAGAGGGAACCCCCTCCCTCCATAGAATGAACCCCCCCTCCCCTCCAGAGGGAACTCCCTCCCTCCATAGAATGAACCACCCCTCCCCTCCAGAGGGAACCCCCTCCCTCCATAGAATGAACCACCCCCCTCCCCTCCAGAGGGGGAACCCCCTCCCTCCATAGAATGAACCACCCCCCTCCCCTCCAGAGGGGGAACCCCCTCCCTCCATAGAATGAACCACCCCCCTCCCCTCCAGAGGGGGAACCCCCTCCCGCCATAGAATGAACCACCCCCCTCCCCTCCAGAGGGAACCCCCTCCCTCCATAGAATGAACCCCCCCTCCCCTCCAGAGGGGAACCCCCTCCCACCATAGAATGAACCCCCCCTCCCCTCCAGAGGGGGAACCCCCTCCCGCCATAGAATGAACCCCCCCCTCCCCTCCAGAGGGGGAACCCCCTCCCACCATAGAATGAACCCCCCCTCCCCTCCAGAGGGGGAACCCCCTCCCGCCATAGAATGAACCCCCCCCTCCCCTCCAGAGGGGATCCCCCTCCCACCATAGAATGAACCCCCCCTCCCCTCCAGAGGGGGAACCCCCTCCCGCCATAGAATGAACCCCCCCTCCCCTCCAGAGGGAACCCCTCCCGCCATAGAATGAACCACCCCCCTCCCCTCCAGAGGGGGAACCCCCTCCCGCCATAGAATGAACCCCCCCTCCCCTCCAGAGGGGGAACCCCCTCCCGCCATAGAATGAACCCCCCCTCCCTCCAGAGGGAACCCCCTCCCGCCATAGACTGAACCCCCCCTCCCCTCCAGAGGGAACCCCCTCCCTCCATAGAATGAACCACCCCTCCTCCTCCCCCCTCCAGAGGGAACCCCCCCTCCCCTCCAGAGGGAACCCCCTCTCTCCATAGAATGAGGGAACCCCCTCCCTCCATAGAATGAGGGAACCCCCTCTCTCCATAGAATGAGGGAACCCCCTCTCTCCATAGAATGAGGGAACCCCCTCTCTCCATAGAATGAACCTCCTCCTCCCCCTCCCTCCATAGGATGAACCACCCCCCTCCCCTCCAGAGGGAACCCCTCCCTCCATAGAATGAGGGAACCCCCTCCCTCCATAGAATGAGGAACCCCCTCTCTCCATAGAATGAACCTCCTCCTCCCCCCTCCCTCCATAGGATGAACCACCCCCCTCCCCTCCAGAGGGAACCCCCTCCCTCCATAGAATGAACCCCCCCTCCCCTCCAGAGGGAACCCCCTCCCTCCATAGAATGAACCCCCCTCCCGCCATAGAATGAACCCCCCCTCCCCTCCAGAGGGAACCCCCACCCTCCATAGAATGAACCACCCCCCCTCCATCCAGAGGGGAACCCCCTCCCGCCATAGAATGAATCCCCCCCTCCCCTCCAGAGGGGGAACCCCTCCCGCCATAGAATGAACCCCCCCTCCCCTCCAGAGGGAACCCCCACCCTCCATAGAATGAACCACCCCCCCTCCCATCCAGAGGGGGAACCCCCTCCCGCCATAGAATGAATCCCCCCCTCCCCTCCAGAGGGGGAACCCCCTCCCGCCATAGAATGAATCCCCCCCTCCCGCCATAGAATGAACCCCCCCTCCCTCCAGAGGGGGAACCCCCTCCCGCCATAGAATGAACCCCCCCCTCCCCTCCAGAGGGAACCCCCTCCCTCCATAGAATGAACCACCCCCCTCCCCTCCAGAGGGGGAACCCCCTCCCGCCATAGAATGAACCCCCCCTCCCCTCCAGAGGGAACCCCCTCCCGCCATAGAATGAACCCCCCCCCCTCCCCTCCAGAGGGGGAACCCCCTCCCGCCATAGACTGAACCCCCCCCTCCCCTCCAGAGGGGAACCCCCTCCCGCCATAGAATGAACCCCCCCTCCCCTCCAGAGGGAACCCCCTCCCTCCATAGAATGAACCACCCCTCCTCCTCCCCCTCCAGAGGGAACCCCCCCTCCCCTCCAGAGGGAACCCCCTCTCTCCATAGAATGAACCACCCCTCCTCCTCCCCCCTCCAGAGGGAACCCCCCCTCCCCTCCAGAGGGAACCCCCTCTCTCCATAGAATGAACTCCTCCTCCCCCCTCCCTCCATAGGATGAACCACCCCCTCCCTCCAGAGGGAACCCCCTCCCTCCATAGAATGAACCACCCCTCCTCCTCCCCCCTCCAGAGGAACCCCCCCTCCCCTCCAGAGGGAACCCCCTCTCTCCATAGAATGAACCTCCTCCTCCCCCCTCCCTCCATAGGATGAACCACCCCCCTCCCCTCCAGAGGGAACCCCCTCCCTCCATAGAATGAACCACCCCCCTCCCCTCCAGAGGGAACCCCCCCCTCCCCTCCAGAGGGAACCCCCTCCCTCCATAGAATGAACCCCCCCTCCCTCCAGAGGGAACCCCTTCCCTCCATAGAATGAACCCCCCCTCCCTCCAGAGGGGGAACCCCCTCCCGCCATAGAATGAACCCCCCCTCCCCTCCAGAGGGAACCCCCACCCTCCATAGAATGAACCACCCCCCCTCCCATCCAGAGGGGGAACCCCCTCCCGCCATAGAATGAATCCCCCCCTCCCCTCCAGAGGGGGAACCCCCTCCCGCCATAGAATGAACCCCCCCTCCCTCCAGAGGGAACCCCCTCCCACCATAGAATGAACCACTCCCCCTCCCATCCAGAGGGGGAACCCCCTCCCGCCATAGAATGAACCCCCCCTCCCCTCCAGAGGGAACCCCCACCCTCCATAGAATGACCACCCCTCCTCCTCCCCCCTCCAGAGGGAACCCCCCCTCCCCTCCAGAGGGAACCCCCTCTCTCCATAGAATGAACCCCCCCTCCCCTCCAGAGGGAACCCCCACCCTCCATAGAATGAACCACCCCCCCTCCCATCCAGAGGGGGAACCCCCTCCCGCCATAGAATGAATCCCCCCTCCCATCCAGAGGGGGAACCCCCTCCCGCCATAGAATGAATCCCCCCTCCCCTCCAGAGGGGGAACCCCCTTCCGCATAGAATGAACCCCCCCTCCCTCCAGAGGGGGAACCCCCTCCCGCCATAGAATGAACCCCCCCTCCCCTCCAGAGGGAACCCCTCCCTCCATAGAATGAACCACCCCTCCTCCTCCCCCCTCCAGAGGGAACCCCCCCTCCCCTCCAGAGGGAACCCCCTCCCTCCATAGAATGAGGGAACCCCCTCCCTCCATAGAATGAGGGAACCCCCTCTCTCCATAGAATGAACCTCCTCCTCCCCCCTCCCTCCATAGAATGAACCACCCCCCTCCCCTCCAGAGGGAACCCCCTCCCTCCATAGAATGAAGCACCCTCCTCCCCTCCCCGCCAGAGGGAATCCCCTCCCTCCACTGAATGAACCACCCCCTCCTCCTCCTCCCCCCTCCTCCATAGAACGAACCACCCCCTCCTCCCCCTCCCTCCATAGAATGAACCACCCCCTCCTACTCCCCCCTTCAGAGGGAACCTCCTCCCTCCCTCCTCCCTCCTCTTTCCTCCCTCCCTCCCTCCTCTTTCCTCCCTCCCTCCCTCCTCTTTCCTCCCTCTCTCTCTCTCTCTCCTCTCTCCTCTTTCATCTTTCCTCCCTCCCTCCTCTTTCCTCCCTCCCTCCTCTTTCCTCTCTCCTCTCTCCTCTCTCCTCTCTCCTCTCTCCTCTCTCCTCTCTCTTCCTCCTCCCTCCCCTTCCAGAGGGATCCTCCTTCACTGAACATAGACCGACAGCAAGAATACCTGCCTATCCCATCACTACTCCCACTTAGGGGCTCATTTACTTGCTTTCAATTCTTGTAGTGAATCAAACACAACATGTGACCAGAATAAGGAACCATTTTATTTAGTGAACTGTGATTGGCATTCAGAGCCAACGCCGCATAGTGAAGTGTGAACGCACCTGAACTGTTTTGGCTGAAGTTGCATTTTGCACTAGAAATGATATTTTCTAGAAATGTTCTAATGCTGCAGAAGTTCTGAACAATCAGGAATTACATTGTGAAATGTTGTCTGTGATTTCCCCGCAGAGCGAGCGAGAGCAGAAAGGAGAGTCGTACTGGTACACGGTCACCGCCTCCATCGTCACCAGAATTGTGGACAATATTGAAGTAAGTAAAACCTCTCAGAACACGGCCGTCATAACCGGGACACCATAGAGAGGGAAATCCTCTGCAGTCCGGGTTATGACCGACCCGTCACAATCAAACCGCTTTGTGATCACTGACAGTTCTCTCCACTTCTCTGCTGCAGCTGAAAATTCAGGACGTTCACCTGAGGTTTGAAGATGGCGTCACGGATCCATCCCATCCATTCGCCGCTGGAATCTGCATTAAAAATGTGTCTGTCCAGAATGCCACTCATGAGCCTGTAAGTGCAAAATCAGCGCCATGTTCTGTTCAAATGGGTGCCATGTTCTGTTCAAATGGGCGCCATGTTCAGTTCAAATGGGCGCCATGTTCTGTTCAAATAGGCACCATGTTCAGTTCAAATGGGCGCCATGTTCAGTTCAAATGGGCGCCATGTTCTGTTCAAATAGGCGCCATGTTCAGTTCAAATGGGCGCCATGTTCAGTTCAAATGGGCGCCATGTTCAGTTCAAATGGGCGCCATGTTCAGTTCAAATGGGCGCCATGTTCAGTTCAAATGGGCGCCATGTTCAGTTCAAATGGGCGCCATGTTCAGTTCAAATGGGCGCCATGTTCTGTTCAAATGGGCGCCATGTTCAGTTCAAATGGGCGCCATGTTCTGTTCAAATGGGCGCCATGTTCTGTTCAAATGGGCGCCATGTTCTGTTCAAATGGGCGCCATGTTCTGGTAACTTTATAAACAATGTAACCACTTGCCGCCACAGTACAGGGCAAGCTACACACACACTGCTCAAAAAAATACGAACACTTTTTGAAAACACATCAGCTCTCAATGGGGAGAAATCTCATGCTGGATATGTATACTGGTATGGACTGGGTAATGTGTTAGGATCTATACTGGTATGGACTGGGTAATGTGTTAGGATCTATACTGGTATGGACTGGGTAATGTGTTAGGATCTATACTGGTATGGACTGGGTCATGTGTTAGGATCTATACTGGTATGGACTGGGTCTTGTGTTAGGATCTATACTGGTATGGACTGGGTCTTGTGTTAGGATCTATACTCGTATGGACTGGGTCATATGTTAGGATCTATACTGGTATGGACTGGGTCTTGTGTTAGGATCTATACTGGTATGGACTGGGTCTTGTGTTAGGATCTATACTCGTATGGACTGGGTCATGTGTTAGGATCTATACTGGTATGGACTGGGTAATGTGTTAGGATCTATACTGGTATGGACTGGGTAATGTGTTAGGATCTATACTGGTATGGACTGGGTCTTGTGTTAGGATCTATACTGGTATGGACTGGGTCTTGTGTTAGGATCTATACTGGTATGGACTGGGTCTTGTGTTAGGATCTATACTGGTATGGACTGGGTCATGTGTTAGGATCTATACTGGTATGGACTGGGTCATGTGTTAGGATCTATACTGGTATGGACTGGGTCATGTGTTAGGATCTATACTGGTATGGACTGGGTCTTGTGTTAGGATCTATACTGGTATGGACTGGGTCTTGTGTTAGGATCTATACTGGTATGGACTGGGTCATGTGTTAGGATCTATACTGGTATGGACTGGGTCGTGTGTTGGGATCTATACTCGTATGGACTGGGTCATGTGTTAGGATCTGTACTGGTATGGACTGGGTCTTGTGTTAGGATCTATACTGGTATGGACTGGGTCTTGTGTTAGGATCTATACTGGTATGGACTGGGTCTTGTGTTAGGATCTATACTGGTATGGACTGGGTCTTGTGTTAGGATCTATACTGGTATGGACTGGGTCTTGTGTTAGGATCTATACTGGTATGGACTGGGTCTTGTGTTAGGATCTATACTGGTATGGACTGGGTCATGTGTTAGGATCTATACTGGTACGGACTGGGTCATGTGTTAGGATCTATACTGGTATGGACTGGGTCTTGTGTTAGGATCTATACTGGTATGGACTGGGTCTTGTGTTAGGATCTATACTGGTATGGACTGGGTCATGTGTTAGGATCTATACTGGTATGGACTGGGTCTTGTGTTAGGATCTATACTGGTATGGACTGGGTCATGTGTTAGGATCTATACTGGTATGGACTGGGTCATGTGTTAGGATCTATACTGGTATGGACTGGGTCATGTGTTAGGATCTATACTGGTATGGACTGGGTCATGTGTTAGGATCTATACTGGTATGGACTGGGTCATGTGTTAGGATCTATACTGGTATGGACTGGGTCATGTGTTAGGATCTATACTGGTATGGACTGGGTCTTGTGTTAGGATCTATACTGGTATGGACTGGGTCATGTGTTAGGATCTATACTGGTATGGACTGGGTCGTGTGTTGGGATCTTTACTGGTATGGACTGGGTCATGTGTTGGGAAGGAAAGGATGCCACATCGTTTGATGGAAATGAAAATGATCACCATACAGAGGGCTGAATTCAAAGACACCCCGAAAATCAAAGTGAAGAAATGATTGATGCAGCAGGTGAGTCCACTTTGCAGAAATTTCATTGCCACAACTCAGAATGGCCCTTGGTAGTTTTTATGGCCCCCATGTGCTTGTATAGATGCCTGACAACGTTGGGACATGCTCCTAATGAGAGGACGGATGGTGTTCTGGGGTATTTCCTCACAGATCTGGACCAGGACATCACTGAGCTCCTGAACAGACTGAGGTGCAACCTGGCAGCATTGGATGGACCGACACATAATTGTCCCAGAGGTGTTCTATAGGATTTAGGTCAGGCGAGCGTGGGGGCCATTCAATGGTAGAAATTCCTTCATCCTCCAGGAACTGGCTGCATACTCTCACCACATGAGGCCAGGCATTGTTGTGCACTAGGAGGAACCCAGGACCCACTGCACCAGCGTAGGGTCTGACAATGGGTCCAAGGATTTCATCCCGATACCTAATGGCAGTCAGGGTGCCATTGTGTAGTCTGTAGAGGTCTGTGTGTCCCTTCATGGATCTACCACCCCAGACCATCACTGACCCACCACCAAACCGATCATGCTGCACGATGTTACAGGCAGCATAACGTTCTCCACGGCTTCTCCAGACCCTTTCATGTCTGTCACATGTGCTGACACTGACCCTATAGGGTCCAGTTATGGCCTTGTGCTACCCATAGTGACAATGACCCTGTAGGGTCCAGGTATGACCTCATGCTAACAGTAGTGACACTGACCCTATAGGGTCCAGGTATGGCCTCATGCTAACAGTAGTGACACTGACCCCTATAGGGTCCAGGTATGGCCTCGCGTTACCAGTAGTGACACTGACCTCTATGGGGTCCAGGTATGGCCTTGTGCTACCAGTAGTGACACTGACCTCTATAGGGTCCAGGTATGGCCTCGCGTTACCAGTAGTGACACTGACCTCTATAGGGTCCAGGTATGACCTCATGCTAACAGTAGTGACACTGACCCTATAGGGTCCAGGTATGACCTCATGCTAACAGTAGTGACACTGACCCTATAGGGTCCAGGTATGGCCTCGCGTTACCAGTAGTGACACTGACCCTATAGGGTCCAGGTATGGCCTCGCGTTACCAGTAGTGACACTGACCTCTATGGGGTCCAGGTATGGCCTTGTGCTACCAGTAGTGACACTGACCTCTATAGGGTCCAGGTATGGCCTCGCGTTACCAGTAGTGACACTGACCCTATAGGGTCCAGGTATGACCTCATGCTACCAGTAGTGACACTGACCCTATAGGGTCCAGGTATGGCCTTGTGCTACCAGTAGTGACACTGACCTCTATAGGGTCCAAGTATGACCTCGCTTTACCAGTAGTGACACTGACCTCTATGGGGTCCAGGTATGGCCTCTTGCTACCCATAGTGACCGGGGCCGGTGCAAGGATTTTTGTCTACTTAGGAGAAGGTGCATTTTGCAGATTGTCCTCATCATATACTCGGTCCTCACTCCTCACTGCAATCTTTCTTTCTAGGTGGAGAAATTAATGAGGAAGAAACAACTAGAAGTTGAAGATTTCAGTATCTATTGGGATGTCAGCAGCACTTTATTGGGTGACCTTCCTCCGGCGGAGCTCCAGGTGAGGAGAGGTTGATATGTCATTGTGTACTCAGAGGACCTGCTGAGAATTTGTGCTTTTCATCCCAGCACTACCTGTATAAAACCTTCTGCCCGGGGGGCTTTGGTATAAAACCTTCTGCCCGGGGAGCTTTGGTATAAAACCTTCTGCCCGGGGGGGCTTTGGTATAAAACCTTCTGCCCGGGGGGCCTTTGGTATAAAACCTTCTGCCCGGGGGGCCTTTGGTATAAAACCTTCTGCCCGGGGGGCTTTGGTATAAAACCTTCTGCCCGGGGGGCTTTGGTAAAAAACCTTCTGCCCGGGGGGCTTTGGTATAAAACCTTCTGCCCGGGGGGCTTTGGTATAAAACCTTCTGCCCGGGGGGCTTTGGTATAAAACCTTCTGCCCGGGGGGCTTTGGTATAAAACCTTCTGCCCGGGGGGCTTTGGTATAAAACCTTCTGCCCGGGGGGCTTGGTATAAAACCTTCTGCCCGGGGGGCTTGGTATAAAACCTTCTGCCCGGGGGGCTTTGGTATAAAACCTTCTGCCCAGGGACAGTGGGCTGCGGGGTCAACTGCGGTCGGTGGACGGTGGGCTGCGGGTCGGTGGACGGTGGGCTGCGGGTCGGTGGACGGTGGGCTGCGGGTCGGTGGACGGTGGGCTGCGGGTCGGTGGACGGTGGGCTGCGGGTCGGTGGGCTGCGGGTCGGTGGACGGTGGGCTGCGGGTCGGTGGGCTGCGGGTCGGTGGATGGTGGGCTGCGGGTCGGTGGACGGTGGGCTGCGGGTCGGTGGACGGGTGGGCTGCGGGTCGGTGGGCTGCGGGTCGGTGGATGGTGGGCTGCGGGTCGGTGGACGGTGGGCTGCGGGTCGGTGGACGGTGGGCTGCGGGTCGGTGGACGGTGGGCTGCGGGTCGGTGGACGGTGGGCTGCGGGTCGGTGGGCTGCGGGTCGGTGGGCTGCGGGTCGGTGGGCTGCGGGTCGGTGGACGGTGGGCTGCGGGTCGGTGGGCTGCGGGTCGGTGGACGGTGGGCTGCGGGTCGGTGGACGGTGGGCTGCGGGTCGGTGGACGGTGGGCTGCGGGTCGGTGGGCTGCGGGTCGGTGGACGGTGGGCTGCGGGTCGGTGGACGGTGGGCTGCGGGTCGGTGGGCTGCGGGTCGGTGGATGGTGGGCTGCGGGTCGGTGGACGGTGGGCTGCGGGTCGGTGGATGGTGGGCTGCGGGTCGGTGGACGGTGGGCTGCGGGTCGGTGGACGGTGGGCTGCGGGTCGGTGGGCTGCGGGTCGGTGGGCTGCGGGTCGGTGGACGGTGGGCTGCTGGTTGGTGGACAGTGGGCTGCGGGTCAAATGGACCGATCAATGAATTTTAAATGATCTTCTTAGTGTGTTATATGGAAGCTTTTTGGAATAAGCCCGAAGCCTCCCCACATACAATCTCAGCAGCATCAACTTGCTTTAAATTGCTTCTGCACTTTTATATTCCAGTCTGACTTGTATGGGGAGAAGTCGAGTTCTAACACAAAGAAAAGTCTAGTCCAGATGGGGATGATGGGATCCGAGGTGTAATACTCACACACTAGACTTACCTCATTCACTTAAACCAGTTTGAACTGGAAGTGGATTCCCTCTCTAAATCTTCTTTATATCTGATCGCTGTATCTTTGTTTTCCAGGACGCCATGGATAAAAGTATGGAGAGCCGCCAGCACCAGTACATCCTGGAACCCGTCTGCACATCGGCACTACTGAAGAGAAACTGCTCCAAGGAACCCCTGAGATCGCGACACCAGCCGAGGATAGAGTGCGACATTCGTCTGAAGACCATACCGCTCACTTTGTCTCAGGTTGGGCGATCGATATTCCTATCCTTACAAGGAATGTACAATATGAAGCCGATCACCACTTGTACTGCAGACAGAGCACTGAGAGTAGAAATGTGTACTGTCCCTTTAAATGGTTTGTTGGGGCCACGATGGACAAATCTATTCCCTGCAGTAACAGGTGGAGTTGCTGGGTGGCGCTGTATTATCTGTATATAGCTTCAGCTCCATACAGTATACAGAACAAAATCGAGTTGTGCCGATTGCTGCTTCAATAAATGAATACAAGGCTTCTCCTGATTGGCTGAGGCATAGATCATGATGCCATCTGCCCACCTCTCTGTCTCAGCCAATCATAGAAAGCTTTGTATTGATTCATAGAATGCAAAGCTCCCTGTGAAGGGCTGAGCAACACTTGGCCTGACTCTGTGGCGGCAGGATGGGAAGTCTTACAGCGCTGTATACTGTAGGGAGCTGAGCTTATATACAGTAAAAAGAGAAGTATGGGATTAAAAAAACTAACATTCATACTCGCCCCTATGGCTGCAGCATCTCTCTGGATAAGGATCTCAGCAGCAGCTGCCAGTCAGGCATCTCAGTGGATCCTGACATTATTGTCGGGATCCCTGCAAAGCCTGGATCAGCTCTGTGACATCAGCTGACAGTGGACTTTGGCCCGATATTGGCTGAATACGAGTCTCAGGAGAACCGAACGAAGTGCCCCCTTATGACCCGCAGGAGAAGTGTGACCCGGAGAGCTTTCCCTGTACAATACTTCTCCTGCGCCTGTTAGTGCCGCAAAAGGTCTGTTTGGGCCAGCTTGGCCCTCACCAACTATTAAAAGGGACATTAAACATGGAGTTAGGCTTTAAATCTCCAGGTTCCGGCCTATCACACCAGGCTTCTTATTGGACTTTTTTGGAGCCCCAGTTCCCAGGGTGGCCCTGTGTGCAGACCTAGACAATCTACTACATCGCTCTTCTGTCCCTGTGATCTTCCAGGTCAGGGTATGGAATAGAGAGCTTATAAAAAGGGGCCGGACCCCCCACTATTCATGTTTTTCCTATCCATTCATGGCTAAGGAAGATAATGTATTCTGAGTGGGAACACCCAGATAAACAGTTTTCAATACTTTATTCTATGGAGGAAGAGTTCTATAAGAAATGGGGAATTCCAGCCTTTGACGCTGCTATATTATCTGTAAATAAAAACCTGACTTGTCCTGTAGACAATGCCCATATGCTAAAGGATCCAATGGATAAGAAGTTGGAGTTCCTTTTTAAGAACTATATTTCACTGGCAGGTTCAATTGTTCAGCCTGCTCTGGCAGCGATCGGAGTATCTCAGTCCTTAAAGGACCAATTTATAGAGGTACTCAAGGTTATTCCCGGTCAGCAGGCCCAGGATTTGACTATCAGAAGCGTTGTGTTTTACAGTAGACGCTATGAAAGATTCTATTCTCCAGGCCTCACGGCTCATGCTCGGGCTGGTACATGTGCGTAGAATCCTATGGTTGAAAAATTGGTCAGCCGAAGCGCCATGTAAAAAGCTCTTGGCCAGTTTCCCTTTTCATGGTGAACGGTTATTTGGAGACGATATGGATAAGTGCATCCAAAGCATTTTTTAATGGGAAAAGTTCCCTTTTACCGGTTAAAAAGAAGTTTAAGCTTTTTTTTTTTTAAATGTGCTTCTTCTCCAGTGCCAGGGGCATCAGCCTCCAGGCAGTCACAACGGCCTCCACCGTCAGGTTCAAGAGGTAAACCTCAGGGTCAGTCCCAGCGTCAAAAGAGGACCTGGGGGGGGGGGGGAACCCACAAAATGGCATACTAAAGCCTCCTTATGAAGGGGCGCCCCCGCCCGCTCGAGTGGGGGGAAGGCTTCTACAGTTTTCAAGGGTCTGGCAGGAACAATGTCAAGACAGATGGGTGGCTTCCCCAATTTCTCTAGGTTGCAAACTAGAGTTCTGAGAATTCCCGTCTCCTCGTTTTCTCAGATCAAACATTCCCAGAGATCCAGTGAAAAAGAAGTCTCTCTTTCTAGCTTTGGATTATCTCTTGTCCCAAAGAGTGATATCGGTGGTCCCCTTGGAAGAGCGAGGATTAAGGTTTTAGTCAAACCTATTTACGGTTCCAAAACCAAACTGGGATGTCAAACCCATTTTAGATCTCAAAGATCTAAACCGTTTTTTTTGGAATATCCGTTCTTTTCGAATGGAGTCAATCCAATCAGTAGTCTCCATTCTACAAGGGGGAGAACTTCTGGCGTCAATCGACATCAAGGATGCTTATCTGCATGTGCCGTTTTTCCCGCTCACCGGAAATTTTTGCGCTTCGAGGTAGAAAATCTTCTTCATTTCCAGTTTGTAGCTGAACTTTCGGTCTGGCTACTGCACCTCGAGTGTTTACAAAGGTCCTGGCTCCTCCTTTAGCCAGGTTAAGGGCTCAAGGTATAACTACTAGCCTACTTAGACAATCTTCTCTTGATAGATCAATCGGTAGCCCGCTTAATCCAAACTTTGGTCACCGCAGTCAGCTACCTGGAATACCTAGGTTGGTTTCTCAACCTAGGGGAATCCTCCTTAAAACCATCAAGGAGATTGCAGTACTTGGGGCTGATCATAGATACAGCTCAGAAGAGGGTGGTTTTTCCCCAGGAAAGGATCAATTCCATAAGGGAACTGATTCAGTTGATCAAAACAAAGAGGAATCCTTCTATTTGACTTTGCATGAAATTGTTGGGAAAGATGGTGGCTTCTTTCGAGGCCGTTCCTTATGCGCAGTTTTTATTCACAACTGCTGCAAAACAGTATCCTGTCAACTTGGAACAAGAAGGTCCAAGCTCTGGACTTCCCAATGCGTTTATCCCCCAATGTGCGTCAGAGCCTCAATTGGTGGTTGATATCCAAGAATCTTCAAAAAGGGGAAATCCTTTCTACCAGTTACTTGGAAGGTGGTAACAGATGCCAGCCTTCTGGGCTGAGGAGCAGTCCTGGAAGAAGCGTCTGTCCAAAGGAAGTGGTACAAATCAGAGATGACTTTGCCCATCAATATTCTAGAGATTCGGGCAGTACACCTGGCCCTCGAGGTCTGGGTGCTCAAACTACGGAATTGTCCTGTCAGAATCCAATCCGACAATACCACAGCTGTGGTCTATATCAATCACCAAGGGGGCACGAGAAGTCATGAGGCCCAGAAAGAGGTGAATCATATTTAGGGCTGAAACAACTAATCCATTAATCGACAACTAATCGATTATGAAATTAATCGATTACTATTTTCATAATCGATTAATCGGCCAGTAACATAATAGGGTTAAAAAAAAAAAACTAAAATAAGCCCTTTATAGTACAAAAAGAGCAAATAACCGCTACTGTAACTATTTTTTCAGCCGCTGTGTATTTGGAAAGGGTCAGGGACTTTTTTTTAATGCAAAACAGTGCTTTTTTTGGTTCAATACACTTCAATGGAAAAGCTGCAGAAAAGCATGTAATTATTGCAGCAGTTTTTGTTTTTTTAATCTTCCCAACAACAAATTGGCCAAAAATAAATGCAAAAACGTAAATCGCAGCACAATCACGTGCGCAAAAGTCAAAACACACAGCAAAAAGCACTGCAGAAACAGATTAAAAGCAAACTGCATAGGTGTGTACCGAGCCTTATGCTGGCCACACCGATCAATATTCAGACGAGAATATTCAGACGAAAAATCTTTGTACATTCACTGAATGGAAGAATGTTGTTTGAAATTTTCACTTGGTTTTTAACATTCTGTTTTTAAAACTAATGTAATTTCTGAACGAAAACCACATACACTGTCTGAAAATTCCTTTGACCAAGAAGTTTTCTATTATTTCAAAATTTTCCCGTCACTGTGGTTGAAAATGAACGTCGTTTTGACCCCACTAACGATTAGAAAATCGAACGAACGTTCTTAAAATAACATTTTTCTTTTGAAGGAAGACATTGTTTGTTGAATAAAAAAATTTGATCTTGGAGTCTGATGAGATTTACCAGATTCACATTTTAATAGTATATACAGTATATATCTCTTCTGTCTGTTATTCTCAGAGTGGATTAGATATTTTGCTCCCTAACCATATAATGTTGGTTATTTATATTTACCACTGTGTATATATATATATATATATATATATATATATATATATATATATATATATATATATATATATATATATATATATATAAATTGCCTTTTTCTTAACTTTATATATTAACTAAATTATACACCACACTTTTTTTTAAGATTATTAACCGATTAATCGAAACAATAATTGGTTATGAAAATAATCGTTAGTTGCAGCCCTAATCATATTTAGGGTTGTCCCGATACCACTTTTTTAAGACCGAGTACAAGTACCGATACTTTTTTTCAAGTACTCGCCGATACCGATTACCAATACTTCTTTTTTTTTTAATGTCATGTGACAGTTTAACTGATGGGCACTGATAGGTGGCACTGACTGATGGGCACTGATAGATGGCACTGATAGACGGCACTTATGGGCACTAATAGGTGGCACTGACAGGTGGCTGGCACTGATAGATGGCACTGATCGATGGCATTTATGGGCACTGATAGGTGGCACCGATAAGTGGCTGGCTTTAATTATTGCAGGCTGACGTTCAGGCTGGAAATAAATTCTACTCAGTTTAACCCTCACTATGCTAATTTAGATGACTGGTAGACTAATGGGTGATTATTATTTATACTAGAGGATAATGTTATTCTGTTCTAATTTCCTTGTTTTTTCAGTCATTATCTTATAATAATTTATTTCTCTCATCTGTCACTATATATTTTTCATCAAATTGGTAGTTGAGTGCTGATATTATTACACTATTTAAAAAGTAAACTCAGCTTCAAGCTGTCACAGCGAGGTACAGGGGAGCAGACGACACGCCCCCTTGTAATGTGTCTTATTACACAGGCTGACTCCGCCCGCCCTGTCCGTCCACCAGCTGACTCCGCCCGCCCTGTCCGTCCACCAGCTGACTCCGCCCGCCCTGTCCGTCCACCAGCTGACTCCGCCCGCCCTGTCCGTCCACCAGCTGACTCCGCCCGCCCTGTCCGTCCACCAGCTGACTTCGCCGATGCCTTATCCAACCAGGTATCGGATAAGGCATCGGGAGCATTTGTGCGAGTACAAGTACTCGCGCAAATGCTTGGTATCGGTCCCGATACCGATACTAGTATCGGTATCGGGACAACCCTAATCATATTCTATCTTGGGCAGAAAACAACTTTCCTTGCCTATCTGCAATTTTCATTCCAGGGATGGAGAATTGGCAGGCGGACTACTTAAGTCGCCAACAATTGTTCCTGGCAGAATGGTCCCTGCACCCCAACATCTTTCTGTCAATATGCCAAAGATGGGGAGTTCTGGATGTGGATCTGTTTGCTTCCAGGTTCAACAACAAGATCAACAACTTTTAGTCAAGGACAAGGGATCTGATGGCATATGGATGTGGGATCAGTTTTTCATTGATCTATGCGTTCCCTCCTGTTCTGCTGCTTCCGCACCTTCTCTCAGGATCAAGCAAAAGGGGAAGGAGGTGATTCTTGTGGCCCAGGAGATCTTGGTTTGCTGAAATCGTAAAGATGGCGATAGCAGACCCTTGGACCCTACCACTATGGCCAGACCTTCTCTCCCAAGGTCCGGCATTACATCTTACCTTACAAACACTAAATTTAGCAGTTTGGCTATTGAGACCCACATTCTGAAAGCTAGTGGGCTGTCAGCTTCAGTAGTTTCTACTTTGGTTAATGCTAGGAAGCCGGCCTCCAGAGTCATATACTATAGAGTCTGGAAGGCATATGTCTCCTGGTGTGAATCCAGGGGTTGGCACCCCAGGGGAAGGGGTTAACTGGCGTTTTTAAAGGGGTAAATGTGTGCCTAGCCAGTGTTTGTGTACTGTAGGGGAGGTGCTTTCACTAAGGGATGTGCTTTAAAGGGACACAAAATCCATCCCTTCTCCCCTGTCAGAATGGAGCTCTGCTTTGTTTACATAGGCAGAGCTCTGTTCTGTGTCTGTCTGACGATCGGCGGGTGGCGGTGGACATCCATTGCTCGTCACCCGCAGATCAGCTACTGCTGTGAGTAATCACAGCGGAAGCAGCCTGCCGGCGGTGCGTGCGCACGCCCCCTAGGCAGGAGTGCAGAATTGTGTGTGTGTGTGTGTGTGTGTGTGTGTATATATATATATATATATATATATGTGTGTGTGTGTGTGTGTGTGTATGTGTATATATATATATATATATATATATATATACTATATATATATATGTGTATATATATATATATATATATATATATATATACAATGTGATTCTGCACAGGAGGGCAGCTCTATAACAGTATATTTGCTATGGCGTGTTTGTTAACCCCCAAAAAAAGTATCCTGTTCCCTTTAAAGCATGTTGAACAGTGCTTGTGCTGTGTCATTTTGCCCCCTGTATCACTTGTAATACCTGTCTGATCCTGCCTGGCTATACCCTCCCCACCTGTTCGCTGACCACAATATATCAGGGCTGCTGAGCCCTGACACTGTTGTCAGAGTACGCTCCTCCATCAGCCGCAGCTCTGCTCTCCTGTGTCTCTCCCCCCTCCCTCCCCTCTCTCCCTGATCCTCCCTTCCCTCCCCTCCCCTCCCCATCAGCTCCCTGATCCTCCCTTCCCTCCCCTCCCCTCCCCTCCCCATCAGCTCCCTGATCCTCCCTTCCCTTCCCTCCCCATCAGCTCCCTGATCCTCCATTACCCTCCCCATCAGCTCCCTGATCCTCCCTTCCCTCCCCTTCCTGCCTGTCAGCTCCCTGATCCTCCCTTCCCTCCCCTTCCTGCCTGTCAGCTCCCTGATCCTCCCTTCCCTCCTCTTCCTGCCTGTCAGCTCCCCGATCCTCCCTTCCCTCCCCTCCCTGCCTGTCAGCTCCCCAATCCTCCCCTCCTGCACTAAAACCAACAGTGTTTTAATTCTATAGTTCCCTCTGATATATAACAGCTCCCCAGTGGATGTCTTTTATAAAAATATGCTGTATAATAGCTTACTTCAGAGCGGCATTCTGCGCTCACGTGACTGCCCGCCGGTCTCCTCCTCTCTTCTTTACCAGCACCTCCCCCTGCAGCTATCAGATTGGGAGAGGAGGAGACCAGCGGGCAGTCATGTGAGCGCATATTTTTCTAAATGACATCCACCGGGGCGCTTCCTGTTATATATCAGAGGGAACTATAGAAGAAGAAAGACTCGATCGCCGTATAAGAGGAAGGTCGGTGATCGCCGTATAACCAGACATGCTTTGTTTGTCATTCAGGCACAATATCAGCAAATTGTGGAGTTTGTGGACGAGTTTGACAGAAAAGAGCGACAGATGAAGTACAGGAAGTGGAGGCCGAGGGTCCCGGTGTCACAGAAGTAAGATTCCCCCCATTCTTGGTCTGTAGAATATCTGTGTGTGGGGAGAGCTGACGTTGTGTCTTCTCCTCCCAGCTGTAGGGAATGGTGGATCTTTGCACTGAATACAAACCTGTCTGAGATCCGAGAACAGAGACGCCGAATGAATGTGGAATTCCTTCTCCAGCGAGCGAGAGACGCCGTCTTCTATTGTCATAAACATTCCAGTCGTCTGAAAGGAATCCCGCTGACAGCTGAAGACCAGGTATTATATCTTCTATCTGAAGGGTGCTGGAAGGACCCCGCCGTGGCGCACCCTCAACCCATTTGTCAATCCGCTCCGGGTTCAGGCGCTAAGGGAATCCAGCAGAGAAATCTTTAGGCTTCACAGCTGGTTTCCTACTGCTCATGCGCGAGCTGCACTTTCTGAATGGTCCTCCCTTCTTCTGGGACCTGTGTGTATGTGTGTCCCAGAAAGCAGCGGGGGGGGGAGGAGGGGCTGGAGATTGCCGCAGAAGTGGGAGCAGATCCCGGTCTAAACCAGGTACCGCCTCCCCACCCCCCCCACCCCCAAAATGTGCCAAATGTGGGAGTGGAGGGGGAGGGGGGCCAACAAGTGGAGCTCCACTTGAAGGACACCTACCACACACCTTAATATGTCCTGGTACTTTACCTGGATGTAAGTTGCCATTTGGCTTTTTTTTAATCCAGTCACTTACCTGCTACACTTAGTCTGGCGCCCCCTTGTGTTCCTTTATTTATTTTTATAAATTCCTAGTTTAATGCCGCTGCTGTCAGTGCTGTATGAAGTGTACGGAGTACATGTAGTATACGGTATACATTGTTTTCTGGTAGAGGAAAGGGGACTTCCCATCCCAATCCCGCAACAAAGTCCAATCAGATTTTATTTTTTAACCTTACAAAATAATGTAATGTAATAACACTGATGTATCCCCATTGTTCCCATTCTGTGACTTCCACTAGTAGGCCTCTATTTAATATCCTCCAGCCTCTATTTTATATCCTCCATCCTCCTATTATATCCTCTATTTAATATCCTCCATCCTCCTATTATATCCTCTATTATATCCTCCATCCTCCTATTATATCCTCTATTATATCCTCCATCCTCCTATTATATCCTCTATTTAATATCCTCCATCCTCCTATTATATCCTCTATTATATCCTCCATCCTCCTATTATATCCTCTATTTAATATCCTCCATCCTCCTATTATATCCTCTATTATATCCTCCATCCTCCTATTATATCCTCTATTTAATATCCTCCAGCCTCCTATTATATCCTCTATTTAATATCCTCCAGCCTCTATTTTATATCCTCCATCCTCCTATTATATCCTCTATTTAATATCCTCCAGCCTCCTATTATATCCTCTATTATATCCTCCAGCCTCCTATTATATCCTCTATTTAATATCCTCCAGCCTCTATTTAATATCCTCCAGCCTCCTATTATATCCTCTATTATATCCTCCAGCTGCAGTGAATACTGACACACAGCCCAGTGTTTTGTCCCTCCGTGTCGGGCTTGTCCATTGGTCTAACCTTCTCCAACATGTCACTTTTCAGGCTGAGTTGGATCGCATTGAGGAGGAACAATCGTTTGAAGAACTGAAGATTTTACAGCAGCAGGTCCATGAGAGCTTCAGGAGGCAGCAGGAACTGGCGGAGGTCTGAACCTGTTAGGTCACATGATCTGTCAGCTGATCATTTTGTATTCCTAATCTTTTGCTGATCACTTTTATTTGTCGTTCACACTTCGCCTGTATATTTATTTCCAGAACTTTACTTTCTAGTTGAACTAATATATATAAAATGTGATTTTCCTTTCATGTCTATTGAGGATCACAGGAAGTCTTTTACCTTTTGGGTAACACTGCCACCTACGGGAGGGTTGGACACTGGCGAACAAAAAATTGTAGGCCGGCCCAGGATAACCCCTCCCACTCCCAGCATGCCGGCCCAGGATAACCCCTCCCACTCCCAGCATGCCGGCCCAGGATAACCCCTCCCACTCCCAGCATGCCGGCCCAGGATAACCCCTCCCACTCCCAGCATGCCTCAGTTTTTTACTCGGAGGAAGGACGTCCAGGACGATCCTCCTTTTACTAGAACTATTCTTCTGTCCTTTTATTCTTCTGTTCTTTTATTCTTCTGTTCTTTTATTCTTCTGTTCTTTTATTCTTCTGTTCTTTTATTCTTCTGTTCTTTTATTCTTCTGTTCTTTTATTCTTGGGTCTGGTGACTTTAGTTTTCTTTCTTGTCCATCACTCGGTTGGACGTCCCGGAGGGGAAAGTCTTCCTGTGTCCTTTAATAGACCTGATAGAATCCTATTTTCTGTGCAAAACGAAGATAACGGATCTAGGATGTAAAGTTCTGCTAACCAATCTACAGACTGAGGACAAATAAAAGTTCAGATCACAACTCTTGTGAAGAAATATGAATAGAAGAAATCTGGGATATTTGTATTCGCCTCACAATCCTTTTCTTGGGGTCCATTGAAGGACACACCCCCCCCCCTGTTTATCATCATACCCTCAGTACTGCTTTCCTACAAAACCAAGGCATGCTCTGTAGACGGCCATATATTGTATTACCTTCATCATCTGACACTTCAAGGTGTATTGGAGGCCTTTACCTGTTATTAGTGACCAACCAATGACATAGCAGGCGGTGGGGGGGGGCTGGGGGGCAATGCGGTTGTGGCCACTGCAAGTAACAGGGAGATGCTGGTGTTTCGTCAGATTAGGCAACCCATCAGATTTTGTAACGGAAGTGATGTTCCGTTGCCGCCGTCTTGCTACACCCCGCACTCCTCCACAGTGAGAAGGCAACAAGCGGACATCTTGGTACACCCTCCGGAGTCTTGCACACTTATTTTTACCAGTAAAGTCAGCTTATATAGTGAAGTTCAGTACTTTGAAATCCATCAGACTGTTTTGATGTTGATTTTTCAAATCAGTAATGTTCTGTCAGATCCGCAAACCTGTGAGATCAGAAGGCTCACCACTGCTTTTAGAATTTAACATCAAAACAGTCAGACGGAGTTCTAAATTCTGTATATCACTATATAAGGTCACTATATAAATGCTGTATATCACTATATAAGGTCAGATTACTGGTAAAAAAGAAGTGTGAATTGCCAGACTCTGGTGGGCGTAACAAGATGTCCGCTTTCCGCCTTCTCACGCTATCTTTACTGTAGAGCAGTGCGGGGTGTAGCAAGATGGCGGCGACAACGTCGCTTCCGTTACAAAATCTAACGGGTCGCTTAATATGAGGAAACCCCGTCCTCCCTCACACCCGGACGTGTCTGATATCTGGAAATTCTACTGACACTTCTTATGCCCCGTACACACGGACTTTTCAGCAACAAAGGTCCGAAAGTCTTTCCAACGGACTTTTGACGGACTTCCGAATGAACGGACTTGTCTACACACGATCACACCAAAGTCCGCTGGATTCGTACGCAATGACGTACACCGGACTAAAATAAGGAAGTTGATAGCCAGTAGCCAATAGCTGCCCTAGCGTTGGTTTTCGTTCGTCGGACCGGCATACAGACGAGCGGACTTTTCAATAGGAACTGGGTCCGGCGGAGTTCCGATGTAAAGATTTGAAACATGTTCCAAATCTAAAGTCCGTCAGATTTTTGACAGAAACAGTCCTCTGCAGGTCCGATGAAGCCCACACACGGTCGGATTGCCCGCCGGATTCGGTTTGTCGGACCAGTCCAGTCAAAAATTCCGATCTTGTGTACGCGGCAATAGATTGAAAGAAAATGAAGATTGGATCCACAAAAGTCCAGAAAGTATCTCACATGACTGGACGTTCTATTATGTAGATTTGTGTTTTCACATTTCTCTTGTGGAAGGTTTATTATCCTCCTTTGCGGTTGGGATGGATTTATTCATCCACAAACATGATGACAATCGGGTTCCTGATGAGAATCCCCTCCTCCCCTCCCCCCGCATTGAGCCAAATACAGCGGGTGAAATAAGTATTGAACACGTCACCATTTTTCTCGGTAAATCTATTGGTAAAGGTGATATTGACATGAAATGTTCCCCACATGTCGGTAACAACCCATGTAGGGAGGGGGAGGGGGAGGAAACTTGAACAAGCCGATGGTGTGACTTTTCCTCCATGTGTTTGTAGAGTGTGAGAGAACCGATGGCGGATTCAGCTGGCGCTTCCCCGGCGTCCACTCCAACTCGCAGCCAGAGCAGCGGCATGCTCCAGTACCTCCAGTCCTGGTTTCCAGGGTGGGGGGGATGGTATGGGAACCCACAGGAAGCCAGAGAAGATATAGAGAGACTGTCAGAGGAGCAGCAACAGGAACAGAAGTCCTGGGACCCGGAAAATATTCTCGGTGAGTTCATTTGCTGTTTTATGATCGAATGTTACCAGGCAGTAGGGAAAGCTGCATGGCCAGTACATAGTGACATAGAAGGCGAGGTTGAAAAAAGTCCATCAAGTCCATAAATTCAAAACCTTCACCATCTCTCCATCCTTGGTAACCAGATTCCCTTCATCATCCTTTATGGGACCAATAAGATCTGACCTCCCTTTCTTACTATTTATGTACTTTGGGATTTGTTTTTACTCTCCTCCGCTATGTGCCTTTTGTGTTCTATCTTAGCCGCAATAATTGCACCCTTACATTTCTTATTACATTCTTTGTAATGTAGGAATGCTGACGATGACCCCTCAACCTTGTAGCACTATACTTCCCTTCACCCCCCCCCCCGCCATGGAGATCTTCACTGTGGAGCTCTATCCATCATCACACAGCCTGTGCATGAAAAGTTCTGGCTGGGCCTTGCATATAATACACACGCCCACCAATAATACACACGCCCACCAATAATACACACGCCCACCAATAATACACACGGCCCACCAATAATACACACGCCCACCAATAATACACACGCCCACCAATAATACACACGGCCCACCAATAATACACACGGCCCACAAATAATACACACGGCCCACCAATAATACACACGGGCCCACCAATAATACGCCCACCAATAATACACACGCCCACCAATAATACACACGCCCACCAATAATACACACGCCCACCAATAATACACACGCCCACCAATATTACACACGCCCACCAATAATACACACGCCCACCAATAATACACACGGCTCACCAATAATACACACGCCCACCAATAATACGCCCCACCAATAATACACGCGGCACGCAATAATACGCCCACCAAGTAATACACAAGCCCACCAATAACACACACGGCCCCACCAATAATACACACGGCCCACCAATAATACACACGCCCCACCAATGATACACACGGCCCACCAATGATACACACGGCCCACCAATGATACACACGGCCCACCCAATGATACACACGCCCACCAATAATACACACGCCCACCAATAATACACACGCCCACCAATAATACACACGGCCCACCAATAATACACACGGCCACCCAATAATACACACGCCCACCAATGATACACACGCCCACCAATGATACACACGCCCACCAATGATACACACGCCCACGCAATAATACACACGCCCACCCAATAATACACACGGCCCACCAATAATACACACGCCCACCAATAATACGCCCACCAATAATACGCGCCGGCCCACCAATAATACACACGCCCACCAATCAATTACACACGGCCCACCAATAATACACACGCCCACCAATAATACACACGCCCACCAATAATACACACGCCCACCAATAAGTACACACGGCCCCACCAATAATACACACGTCCACCAATAATACACACGGCCCAGCCAATAATACACACGGGCCACCAATAATACACACGGGACCCGACCAATAATACACACGGCCACCCAATAATACGCCCACCAATAATACACACGCCCACCAATGATACACACGGCCCACCAATAATACACACGCCCACCAATAATACACACGCCCACCCAATAATACGCCCACCAATAATACACACGGCCCCACCAATAATACACACGGCCCACCCAATGAACCCCACCAATAATACACACGCCCACCAATGATACACACGGCCCCACCAATAATACACACGGCCCACCAATAATACACACGGCCACCAATAATACACACGGCCACCAATAATACACACGCCACCAATAATACACCACGGGCCCACCATAATACACACGGCCCCCAATAATACACACGGCCCCCAATGATACACACGGCCCACCAATGATACACACGGCCCACCAATAATACACACGGCCACCAATAATACACACGGCCACCAATAATACGCCCACCAATAATACACACGGCCACCAATAATACACACGCCCACCAATAATACACACGGCCCACCAATAATACACACGGCCCCCAATGATACACACGCCCGCACCAATGATACACACGCCCACCAATAATACACACGCCCACCAATAATACACACGGCCCACCAATAATACAAACGGCCCACCAATAATACACACGCCCACCAATGATACACACGCCCACCAATGATACACACGCCCACCAATGATACACACGGACCCACCAATAATACACACGGCCCACCAATAATACAAACGGCCCCACCAATAAATACACACGCCCACCAATAATACGCCCACCAATAATACACACGCCCCACCAATAATACACACGCCCCACCAATAATACACACGGCCCACCAATAATACACACGCCCCACCAATAATACACACGCCCACCAATAATACGCCCACCAATAATACGCCCACCAATAATACACACGGCCACCAATAATACACACGGCCGACCAATAATACACACGGCACATCCAATAATACGCCCACCACTAATACACACGGCCCACCAATAATACACACGGCCCACCAATAATACACACGCCCACCAATAATACACACGCCCACCAATGATACACACGGCCCACCAATAATACACATGCCCACCCAATAATACGCCCACCAATAATACACACGGCCCACCAATAATACACACGGCCCACCAATAATACACACGGCCCACCAATGATACACACGGCCCACCAATGATACACACGCCCACCAATAATACGCCCACCAATAAATACACACGACCCACCAATGATACACACGGCCCACCAATAATACACACGGCCCACCAATAATACACACGGCCCCACCAATAATACACACGGCCACCAATGATACCACACGGCCCCCAATGATACACACGGCCCCCAATGATACACACGGCCCCCCAATGATACACACAGCCCACCAATGATACACACGCCCACCAATGATACACACGCCCACCAATGATACACACGCCCACCAATGATACACACGCCCACCAATGATACACACGCCCACCAATGATACACACTCCCACCAATGATACACACGCCCCACCAATAATACACACGGCCACCAATAATACGCCCCACCAATAATACGCCCAACCAATAATACACACGGCCCCCAATAATACACACGCCCACCAATAATACGCCCAACCAATGATACACACGGCCCACCAATGATACACACGGCCCACCAATAATACACACGCCCACCAATAATACACACGGCCCACCAATGATACACACGGCCCACCAATGATACACACGCCCCACCAATGATACACACGCCCACCAATGATACACACGGCCCACCAATAATACACCACGCCCACCATCAATACACACGGCCCACCAATAATACACACGGCCCACCAATAATACGCCCACCAATAATACACACGGCCCACCAATAATACACACGCCCACCAATGATACACACGGCCACCAATAATACACACGGCCACCAATAATACACACGGCCCACCAATAATACACACGGCCCACCAATGATACACACGCCCACCAATGATACACACGGCCCAACCAATGATACACAACGCCCACCAATGATACACACGCCCACCAATGATACACACGGCCCACCAATAATACACACGGGCCCACCAATAATACGCCCACCAATAATACACACGGCCCACCAATGATACACACGGCCCACCAATGATACACACGCCCACCAATGATACACACGCCCACCAATAATACACACGGCCACCAATAATACACACGGCCCACCATAATACACACGGACCCCCACAATAATACGCCCACCAATAATACACACGGGCCCACCAATAGATACACACGCCACCAATAATACACACGGCCAGCCAATAATACACACGGCCACCAATAATACACACGGCCCCACCAATAATACACACGGCCCACCCAACCAATCAATACACACGGCCCACCAATGATACACACGGCCACCAATAGATACACACGCCCACCAATGATACACGCAACGGCCACCAATAATACACACGCCCACCAATAATACACACGCCCACCAATAATACACACGCCCACCAATAATACACACGCCCACCAAATAATACGCCCACCAATAATAACGCCCACCAATAATACACACGCCCACCAATAATACACACGGCCACCAATAATAACATGGCCACCAATAATACCCCCACCAATAATACACACGGCCCACACCCATAATACACACGCCCCACCAATAATACACACGCCCACCAATAATACACACGGCCACCAATAATACACACGCCACCAATAATACACACGGCCCACCAATAATACACACGGCCCACCAATAATACGCCCACCAATAATAGCACACGTCCACCAAATACTCACACGGCCCCAACCCAATAATACCACGGCCCACAATAATACAAACGGCCCACCAATAATACACACGCCCACCAATAATACCCGGCCACCAATAATACACACGCCCATCAATAATACACACGCCACCAATAATCACAAACGGCCCCCACCAGATAATACACACGGCCACCAATAATACACACGGGCCGACCAATAATACACACGGCCGACCAATAATACACACGGCCACCAATAATACACACGCCACCCAATGATACACACGGCCCACCAATAATACACACGCCCACCAATAATACACACGCCCACAATAATACACACGGCCGACCAATAAACACACGGCCACCAATAATACTCCCACCAATGATACACACGCCCACCAATGATACACACGCCCACCAATGATACACACGCCCCACCAATGATACACCACTCCCACCAATAATACACACGCCCACCAATAATACACACGCCCAGAACCCCAATAATACGCCCACCAATAATACACACAGCCCCACCAATCTAATACGCCCACCAATGACCCACCAATAATACACACGCCCACCAATGATACACACGGACCACCACCAATAATACACACGGCCCACCAATAATGACACACGGCCCACCAATACTACACACGGCCCACCAATAATACACACGGCCACCAATAATACACACGCGCCACCAATAATACGCCCACCAAGGTAATACCAATAATACACACGGCCCCCAATGATACACACGGCCCCCAATGATACACACGCCCACCAATGATACACACGCCCACCAATGATACACACGCCCACCAATGATACACACGGCCCACCAATAATACACACGGCCCACCAATAATACACACGGCCCACCAATAATACACACGCCCACCAATAATACGCCCACCAATAATACACACGCCCACCAATAATACACACGCCCCACCAATAATACACACGGCCCACCAATAATACACACGCCCACCAATAATACGCCCACCAATAATACGCCCACCAATAATACACACGCCCACCAATGATACACACGGCCCACCAATAATACACATGCCCACCAATAATACGCCCACCAATAATACACACGGCCCACCAATAATACACACGGCCCACCAATAATACACACGGCCCACCAATGATACACACGGCCCACCAATGATACACACGCCCACCAATAATACGCCCACCAATAATACACACGCCCACCAATGATACACACGGCCCACCAATAATACACACGGCCCACCAATAATACACACGGCCCACCAATAATACACACGCCCACCAATAATACACACGGCCCACCAATAATACACACGGCCACCAATGATACACACGGCCCACCAATGATACACACGGCCCCCAATGACACACACGGCCCCCAATGATACACACGCCCACCAATGATACACACGCCCACCAATGATACACACGGCCCACCAATGATACACACGGCCCACCAATGATACACACGGCCACCAATGATACACACGCCCACCAATGATACACACGCCCACCAATGATACACACGCCCACCAATGATACACACTCCCACCAATGATACACACGCCCACCAATAATACACACGGCCACCAATAATACGCCCACCAATAATACACACGGCCCCCAATAATACACACGCCCACCAATAATACGCCCACCAATGATACACACGGCCCACCAATGATACACACGCCCACCAATAATACACACGCCCACCAATGATACACACGGCCCACCAATGATACACACGCCCACCAATGATACACACGCCCACCAATGATACACACGCCCACCAATAATACACACGCCCACCAATAATACACACGGCCACCAATAATACACACGGCCACCAATAATACACACGGCCCACCAATAATACACACGGCCCACCAATAATACGCCCACCAATAATACACACGGCCCACCAATAATACACACGCCCACCAATAATACACACGGCCACCAATAATACACACGGCCACCAATAATACGCCCACCAATAATACGCCCACCAATAATACACACGGCCCCCAATAATACACACGCCCACCAATAATACGCCCACCAATGATACACACGGCCCACCAATGATACACACGCCCACCAATAATACACACGCCCACCAATAATACACACGGCCCACCAATGATACACACGGCCCACCAATGATACACACGCCCACCAATGATACACACGCCCACCAATGATACACACGCCCACCAATAATACACACGCCCACCAATAATACACACGGCCCACCAATAATACACACGGCCCACCAATAATACACACGGCCCACCAATAATACACACGGCCCACCAATAATACACACGGCCACCAATAATACACACGGCCACCAATAATACACACGGCCCACCAATAATACACACGGCCCACCAATGATACACATGCCCACCAATGATACACACGGCCCACCAATGATACACACGGCCCACCAATGATCCACAGCCCACCAATGATACACACGCCCACCAATAATACACACGGCCCACCAATAATACACACGCCCACCAATAATACACACGCCCACCAATAATACGCCCACCAATAATACACACGCCCCACCAATAATACACACGGCCACCAATAATACACACGGCCACCAATAATACGCCCACCAATAATACACACGCCCACCAATAATACACACGCCCACCAATAATACACACGCCCACCAATAATACACACGGCCACCAATAATACACACGGCCACCAATAATACGGCCACCAATAATACGCCCACTAATAATACACACGGCCCACCAATAATACACACGGCCCACCAATAATACACACGGCCCACCAATAATACACACGCCCCACCAATAATACACACGCCCCACCAATAATACACACGGCCCACCAATAATACACACGGCCACCAATAATACACACGGCCACCAATAATACACACGGCCCACCAATAATACATACGGCCACCAATAATACGCCCACCAATAATACACACGCCCACCAATAATACACACGCCCCACCAATAATACACACGGCCACCAATAATACGCCCACCAATAATACACACGCCCACCAATAATACACGCGGCCCACCAATGATACACACGGCCCACCAATAATACGCCCACCAATGATACACACGCCCACCAATGATACACACGCCCACCAATGATACACACGCCCACCAATGATACACACGGCCCACCAATAATACACACGCCCACCAATAATACACACGCCCACCAATAATACACACTCCCCACCAATAATACACACGGCCCACCAATAATACACATGGCCCACCAATAATACAAACGGCCCACCAATAATACACACGGCCCACCAATAATACAAACGGCCCACCAATAATACACACGGCCCACCAATAATACGCCCACCAATAACACACACGGCCCACCAATAATACACACGGCCCACCAATAATACACACGGCCGACCAATAATACACACGGCCACCAATAATACGCCCACCAATAATACACACGCCACACACGCCCACCAATAATACGCCCACCAATAATACACACGGCCCACCAATAATACACACGGCCCACCAATGAACCCACCAATAATACACACGCCCACCAATGATACACACGGCCCACCAATAATACACACGGCCCACCAATAATACACACGGCCCACCAATAATACACACGGCCCACCAATAATACACACGGCCACCAATAATACACACGGCCACCAATAATACGCCCACCAATAATACACACGGCCACCAATAATACACACGGCCCACCAATAATACACACGGCCACCAATAATACACACGGCCCCCAATAATACACACGGCCCACCAATAATACACACGGCCCCCAATAATACACACGGCCCACCAATAATACACACGGCCCACCAAAATAATACACACGGCCACCAATAATACACACGGCCCCCAATAATACACACGGCCCACCAATAATACACACGGCCCACCAAAATAATACACACGCCCACCAATGATACACACGCCCACCAATGATACACACGGCCCACCAATAATACACACGGCCCACCAATAATACACACGGCCCACCAATAATACACACGGCCACCAATAATACACACGGCCACCAATAATACGCCCACCAATAATACACACGGCCACCAATAATACACACGGCCCACCAATAATACACACGGCCACCAATAATACACACGGCCCCCAATAATACACACGGCCCACCAATAATACACACGGCCCACCAAAATAATACACACGGCCACCAATAATACACACGGCCCCCAATAATACACACGGCCCACCAATAATACACACGGCCCACCAAAATAATACACACGCCCACCAATGATACACACGGCCCACCAATAATACACACGGCCCACCAATAATACACACGGCCCACCAATAATACACACGGCCACCAATAATACACACGGCCACCAATAATACGCCCACCAATAATACACACGGCCACCAATAATACACACGCCCACCAATAATACACACGGCCCACCAATAATACACACGGCCCCCAATGATACACACGGCCCCCAATGATACACACGCCCACCAATGATACACACGGCCCACCAATAATACACACTCCCCACCAATAATACACACGGCCCACCAATAATACAAACGGCCCACCAATAATACACACGCCCACCAATAATACGCCCACCAATAATACACACGCCCACCAATAATACACACGCCCCACCAATAATACACACGGCCCACCAATAATACGCCCACCAATAATACGCCCACCAATAATACACACGGCCGACCAATAATACGCACGGCCACCAATAATACGCCCACCAATAATACACACGCCCACCAATGATACACACGGCCCACCAATAATACACACGCCCACCAATAATACACACGCCCACCAATAATACACACGGCCACCAATGATACACACGGCCCACCAATAATACACACGCCCACCAATAATACGCCCACCAATAATACACACGGCCCACCAATGATACACACGGCCCACCAATGATACACACGGCCCACCAATGATACACACGCCCACCAATAATACGCCCACCAATGATACACACGCCCACCAATGATACACACGGCCCACCAATGATACACACGGCCCACCAATAATACACACGGCCCACCAATAATACACACGGCCCACCAATAATACACACGCCCACCAATAATACACACGCCCACCAATAATACACACGGCCCACCAATAATACACACGGCCCCCAATGATACACACGCCCACCAATGATACACACGCCCACCAATGATACACACGGCCCACCAATGATACACACGGCCCACCAATAATACACACGGCCCACCAATAATACGCCCACCAATAATACGCCCACCAATAATACACACGGCCCCCAATAATACACACGCCCACCAATAATACGCCCACCAATAATACACACGGCCCACCAATGATACACACGGCCCACCAATGATACACACGGCCCACCAATAATACGCCCACCAATAATACACACGCCCACCAATAATACGCCCACCAATAATACACACGGCCACCAATAATACACACGCCCACCAATAATACACACGGCCCACCAATAATACACACGGCCCACCAATAATACACACGGCCCACCAATAATACACACGCCCACCAATAATACGCCCACCAATAATACGCCCACCAATAATACACGCGGCCACCAATAATACGCCCACCAATAATACACAAGCCCACCAATAATACACACGGCCACCAATAATACACAAGCCCACCAATAATACACAAGCCCACCAATAATACACACGGCCACCAATAATACACAAGCCCACCAATAATACACACGGCCACCAATAATACACAAGCCCACCAATAATACACACGCCCACCAATAACACACACGGCCACCAATAATACACAAGCCCACCAATAATACACACGGCCACCACAGCGTCATTCAATCTCATGGCAGCCGCTATAATCCTATGGATGGCTGAGGCTGTCATGAGTAGGAGGATGGCAAGCGTGGCTCCCTCCGTGTAGGAGGTGTGAGCGTAGCCACCCAAGGACAGGACACGTGTTACATACAGGATTACCAGTTGAAACTAAAGAGGGAAAAATTAATAAAGGAACGCAGTGCATGCAGCTCACCCGATACAGATGTGTGGGCAGAGCTTATTGTATAAACGTGAACAGTTGGGTTTTCTATGTGTGCATGGTGACGTCTTCGGGGGGGGAGGGGGGGTGGAGACTATTTTAGATGGTTGGATATGTTTGGGGTCAATTTATTAGCTGGATGAGGTTTTCAAACCTTTCTGGCTGACCTTTCCCAAGAGCCATTGGCTGGGAGTGCCCGCTGTGCCCATAGATGTCCTCTTGTCACCCATCATTTCTGAACCCACCCAGTCAGGTGCCGTAATATAACGTTAGTTTGTTACTTATAACGTTTTTTTTGCCACAGGCGCTGATGACTTCTTCGACCCCACCTCTGACACCGCAAACCTGAACACATTTACTAAGAGAGATCACGTGTTTGTAAAACTCAACTTTCAGCTCGAGGGCGGCACCATTACTCTCCTACACAAGGAGAAGAGCAGCGCCCCCCTGAGGGAAGCTGCCTTCATACAGCTGGAATTCTCAGGTAATCAATTTTTATACCGCATTTCTTCATCCCTGCCCCCCACCTTTTGTTGGTTGTCCCGTATTGATGTCTTGATTGATGTTTTGAAGATGTTTTAATGAAGGTTTTTATTGATGGTTGGCACATTCACTTATGACAGCAGATAATACATGATTGTCACTGACCGCTTCATTCTTCAGCGATTGGTCAAGAACGGCTTGCCATAATGATCACATGCAGACTGGAGGCTTTATTTCCAGGATACGCCTTGAGTCTGTAGACAGTGTTGCAGCCTGAAGATGGCAGTATGTCTGTTTAATACTGTAATTGTCACATACAATTACTGTACAGTATTAAAAAAAAAATTGTAAAATTATATTGATATATATATATATATATATATATATACACATACACAGTGGGGCAAAAAAATATTTAGTCACCACCAATTGTGCAAGATCTCCCACTTAAAAAGATGAGAGAGGCCTGTAATTGTCATCATAGATATACCTCAACTATGAGAGACAAAATGTGGAAACAAATCCAATCACATTGTCTGATTTTTTTAAAGAATTTATTTGTAAATTATGGTGGAAAATAAGTATTTGGTCTCCTACAAACAAGCGAGATTTCTGTCTCTCACAGACCTGTATCTTCTTCTATAAGAGGCTCCTCTGTCCTCCACTCCTTACCTGTATTAATGGCACCTGTTTGAACTTGTTATCAGTATAAAAGACACCTGTCCACAACCTCAAACAGTCACACTCCAAACTCCACTATGGTGAAGACCAAAGAGCTGTCGAAGGACACCAGAAACAAAATTGTAGACCTGCACCAGGCTGGGAAGACTGAATCTGCAATAGGCAAGCAGCTTGGTGTGAAGAAATCAACTGTGGGAGCAATAATTAGAAAATGGAAGACATACAAGACCACTGATCATCTCCCTCGATCTGGGGCTCCACGCAACATCTCACCCCGTGGGGTCAAAATGATCACAAGAACGGTGAGTAAAAATCCCAGAACCACACGGGGGGGACCTAGTGAATGACCTGTAGAGAGCTTGGACCAACGTAACAAAGGCTACCATCAGTAACACACTACGCCGCCAGGGACTCGGATCCTGCAGTGCCAGACGTGTCCCCCTGCTTAAGCCAGTACATGTCCGGGCCCGTCTGAGGTTTGCTAGAGAGCATTTGGATGATCCAGAAGAGGATTGGGAGAATGTCATATGGTCAGATGAAACCAAAGTAGAACTGTTTGGTAGAAACACAACTCGTCGTGTTTGGAGGAGAGAGAATGCTGAGTTGCAACCAAAGAACACCATACCTACTGTGAAGCATGGAGGTGGCAACAGCATGCTTTGGGGCTGTTTCTCTGCAAAGGGAACAGGACGACTGAAATGAAAGAATGAATGGGGCCATGTATTGTAAGATTTTGAGTGCAAACCTCCTCCCATCAGCAAGGGCATTGAAGATGAAACGTGGCTGGGTCTTTCAGCATGACAATGACCCCAAACACACCGCCCGGGCAATGAAGGAGTGGCTTCATAAGAAGCATTTCAAGGTCCTGGAGTGGCCTAACCAGTCTCCAGATCTCATCCCCATAGAAAACCTTTGGAGGGAGTTGAAAGTCCGTGTTGTCCAGCGACATCCCCAAAACATCACTGCTCTAGAGGAGATCTGCATGGAGGAATGGGCCAACATACCAGCAACAGTGTGTGACAACCTTGTGAAGACTTACAGAAAACGTTTGACCTCTGTCATTGCCGACAAAGGAGATATAACTAAGTATTGAGATGAACTTTTCATATTCACCAAATACTTATTTTCCACCATAATTTGCAAATAAATTCTTTCAAAAATCAGACGATGTGATTGGATTTGTTTCCACATTTTGTCTCTCATAGTTGAGGTCTACCTATGATGACAATTACAGGCCTCTCTCATCTTTATAATTGGTGGTGACTAAATACTTTTTTGCCCCACTGTATATATAATTCGAGCATTTGTCAGCCTGTGATAAAAAGCAGGACTTTTGTTCAAAGTGTACAGAAACCTTTATATGTCCTTAAACTTGGGTATAAAAATGAGAGTTCTGGTGGTTTCTCGGCTATATTTGGGTATCCAGGCTTCAGTCACTTCAAGTTAAGAAAGGGTTACCTTCTACCAAGCAAGCAGATTCTATTGGTTTTATTTCCATTGAAGGTTTGAAATGTAAGCAAACCTCTGATTGGTTACGGTGGTCAGCCTTTCAAATGTTTGCATGTTTGTGCAAAGTATAATTTAAAGGAGAAGTACGGGGAACGTTCTTATGACTTTTCTTCTATAGATCCCAGGAGGGCACTTTGTACGGCATTCCTGTGACCCGCTGTCTGCTGACATCACAGAGCCGGTCCAGACTCTGGAAAGGTCTTGGCTTTATTATCGGAATCCCCCCAGATTCCTGGACCGGCAGCTGCCTCAACCTGTCAGTGAGCCTGAGCCAGTCTCTCCTCCTCTACAGCCCGGCACTCCGGTGAGCACTGGAGGGGAGAGCAGAGAGCCAGAGACTGACAATCACCGATCTCTGCTCACTGAAGCCTGAGAACTGAGCGATCAGCAGTCATGTGGTCAGCAGTGTTTGATCGCTCAGTTCTCGGTGTAGAGGGGGCGGGGGACAGCTGGGATTGGCGTTCCATCTAGGTGAGTATAATTCATTTTTTTTTGGTATTCCTGAACTTTTTTAATTTCTGTATTCTTACCATTTCAGGGATGACGGTCAGGGTGGAGTCTTTGCCCCGGAGAGATTCTTCTCTTCTGATGGTTCAGCTGGGTGGATTGTTCCTCCGAGATTTGGCCACACACGGGACCATATTTCCTAATCTTGTCTACCCTAATGCTGTAGGTAATTTGGTGTTTGTTTGTCTTTCTGTCTAACTTTTCCCCATTATATTTAGGCAAAAATGTGACATGTTGGTCGGAAGATAACCGCAGAAATCTTTCCATAAAAGGGCCCACCATGTAGACGAGGTGTAAGGTGTATGGGGGGGCGTACAGCATAAAATACACCCGTAATATGTGGAGCCCATAGGAAGGGATTGCACGGCGCCCCGGATGGGGATACATACAGATCACGGATGATACTTACATTACAGGCACATGGGTCTATGTCCCCAAATGGGAAACACATTTCATTGTTGGTTGGCAGAGTGGGGGATGTGAAGTTGCGGAGCGGGGGGATGTGACGTTGCGGAGTGGGGCGATGTGACGTTGCTGAGCGGGGGGATGTGACGTTGCGGAGTGGGGGGATGTGACGTTGCTGAGCGGGGGGATGTGACGTTGCGGAGCGGGGGCGATGTGACGTTGCTGAGCGGGGGGATGTGACGTTGCTGAGCGGGGGGATGTGACGTTGCTGAGCGGGGGGATGTGACGTTGCTGAGCGGGGGGATGTGACGTTGCTGAGCGGGGGGATGTGACGTTGCTGAGCGGGGGGATGTGACGTTGCTGAGCGGGGGGATGTGACGTTGCTGAGCGGGGGGATGTGACGTTGCTGAGCGGGGGGATGTGACGTTGCGGAGCGGGGGGATGTGACGTTGCGGAGCGGGGGGATGTGACGTTGCGGAGCGGGGGGATGTGACGTTGCGGAGCGGGGGGATGTGACGTTGCTGAGCGGGGGGATGTGACGTTGCTGAGCGGGGGGATGTGACGTTGCTGAGCGGGGGGATGTGACGTTGCTGAGCGGGGGGATGTGACGTTGCTGAGCGGGGGGATGTGACGTTGCTGAGCGGGGGGATGTGACGTTGCGGAGCGGGGGGATGTGACGTTGCGGAGCGGGGGGATGTGACGTTGCTGAGCGGGGGGATGTGACGTTGCTGAGCGGGGGGATGTGACGTTGCGGAGCGGGGGGATGTGACGTTGCTGAGCGGGGGGATGTGACGTTGCTGAGCGGGGGGATGTGACGTTGCTGAGCGGGGGGATGTGACGTTGCGGAGCGGGGGGATGTGACGTTGCGGAGCGGGGGATGTGGGGATGTGTTATTCAGGGGGCGATGTGACGTTGCGGAGCGGGGGATGTGACGTTGCGGAGCGGGGGGATGTGACGTTGCGGAGCGGGGGGATGTGACGTTGCGGAGCGGGGGGATGTGACGTTGCGGAGCGGGGGGGTGTGACGTTGCGGAGCGGGGGGGATGTGACGTTGCGGAGCGGGGGATGTGACGTTGCGGAGCGGGGGGATGTGACGTTGCGGAGCGGGGGGATGTGACGTTGCGGAGCGGGGGGATGTGACGTTGCGGAGCGGGGGGATGTGACGTTGCGGAGCGGGGGGATGTGACGTTGCTGAGCGGGGGGATGTGACGTTGCGGAGCGGGGGGATGTGACGTTGCGGAGCGGGGGATGTGACGTTGCGGAGCGGGGGGATGTGACGTTGCGGAGCGGGGGGATGTGACGTTGCGGAGCGGGGGGGATGTGACGTTGCGGAGCGGGGGGGATGTGACGTTGCGGAGCGGGGAAGGTGTTATTCGGGGGGGATGGGTGGGGAGTGTTATTTGGGGGGGTGGGGGGGAGGGTGTTATTGTGGGGGTGGGGGAGTGTTATTTAGGGGGGGTGGGGGGGGTTCAGTAGCGGTGTCCATATTGGATGATCTCCTCCTATTCAGAGACAACTGAAACCTTTTTGGATTTTCTGATCAGATATTGCAGATTCATCTCCCAGGGACAGCAATAAAAACCTGCCAGAGGTCTCAGTACATTCCCATTCTATTAAAAAAAGAATATGTTGATTTGAAAGTTCTATTAAAAGCAATTTAGAAAAACAACAAATAACAAACCTGTTCTATTTCCCGGCTCTGTAATGGTTTTGCACAGAGCCCCCCCTCCCCCGATTCTCCTGTTCTCGGGGCCCCTGCCTGCCCAAGTAGTTTGCTATGTGGCCCCTGAACAGACTCGCTCCTGAGCCTCTGCAGTGTGTATATTTACAGTCACAGCTTGGCCCTGCCCCCCTCTCTCTCTCCTCCATTGGCTCACTGTCTCAGCCAATGAAGAAGGAGAGTCCTCGGAGAGCCCAGGCTCTTGTGCACATAACTGGATAGAGATGAGGTTCAGATAAGTATTAGGGGGGCTGGGGGGGGAGGGGCTGCACACAGAACCCTGAGCCTTTAGAACCACTCTAAATACAGTGCCTTGCAAAAGTATCCCCCCCCCCCCCCCCCCCCTTGGCATTTTTGGTGTTTTGTTGCCTCACAACCTGGAATTAACATGGATTGTTTGAGGATTTTCATCATTTAATTTACAGAACACGCCCACAACTTAGAAGGTTTTTTTTTTTTATTATGAAGCAAACAACAAATAGGACAAAATAACAGAAAAAGTCAATGTGCAAAACTATTCACCCCCCTAAAGTCAATACTTTGTAGAGACACCTATCACAGCTCCGAGTCTCTTTGGATAAGTCTCTATGAGGTGCCACATCTTATCACTGGGATTTCTGCCCATTCCTCCTCCTTGCAGAACTGCTCCAGCTCCTTCAAGTTGGATGGTTTTGCGCTTGTGAACAGCAATCTTTAAGTCTGACCACAGATTTTCTATTGGATTGAGGTCTGGGCTTTGACTAGGCCATTCCAACACATTTCCATGTTTCCCCTTAAACCACTCAAGTGTTGCTTTAGCAGTGTGTTTGGGGTCATTGTCCTGCTGGAAGGTGAACCTCCGTCCTAGCCTCAAATCACACACAGAGTGCTACAGGTTCTGCTCAAGAATACCCCTGTATTTAGCACCATCCATCTTTCCCTCAACTCTGACCAGTTTCCCAGTCCCGACTGCTGAAAAACATCCCCACAGCATGATGCTGCCACCACCATGTTTCACAGTGGGGTTGGTGTTCTTTGGGTGATGTGATGTGTTGGGTTTGCACCAGACATAGTGTTTTCCTTGATGCATCAGACCAGAGCACCTTCCTCCATACATTTCGGGAGTCTCCCACATGCCTTTTCACAAACTCAAAACGCGCCATTTTGTTTTTTGGTGAAAGTAATGTCTTTCTTCTGGTCACTCTGCCATAAAGCCCAACTCTATGGAGCGTACGGCTTATTGTGGTCCTATGTACAGATACTCCAGTCTCTGCTGAACTCTGCAGCTCCTCCAGGGTTACCTTAGGTCTCTGTGCTCCTCTCTGATTAATGCCCTCCTTGCCCGGTCTGTGAGTTTTGGTGTGCGGCCGTCTCTTGGCAGGTTTTCTGTTGTGCCATGTTCTTTCCATTTGGTTATGATAGATTTGATGGTGCTCCTAGGGATCATCAAAGATTTGGACATCTTTTTATAACCTAAACCTGACTTGTACTTCTCAACAACATTGTCCCTTCCTTGTTTGGAGAGTTCCTTGGTCTTCATGGCAGTGTTTGGTTAGTGGTGCCTCTTGCTTAGGTGTTGCCGCCTCTGGGGCCTTTCACAAAGGTGTGTCTATGTAATGACAGGTCATGTGACACTTAGATTGCACACAGGTGGACATCACTTCACTAATTATGGGACTTCTGAAGGTAAGGCCTATGTAGAAAAGGAGAGAATCCCTTGTGGCATGAAGAGGAGAACAATTCTTCTGTACAAAGTGACGTTAACCTCCACCCCAGACACGCAGATGTGCTTCCCAGACAGGGTGGACCTCTTATTACAGGAGGTCAAAAACGCATGTAATCAGTCAGCCCCGTAGGCTAAATGTGTATGGCTAGCCTAAGGATTGCTGCATGTCTCCTCCACTGACACCGGCTGATATCCCCTCTGCCATTGTATTGGAGAGTTCTCCTGCCGGGTCGTTTTGGACATCTTTAGTGGTCGTGGACCTTCCTGATTACATACGTAATAAGAGGTCCACCCTGTCTGGTGAGCACATCTGCGTGTCTGGGGTGGACAGAAGAATTGTTCTCCTCTTCATGTCACGAGGGATTCTCTCTTCTCTTCTTCATGTCACGAGGGATTCTCTCTTCTCCTCTTCATGTCACGAGGGATTCTCTCTTCTCCTCTTCATGTCACGAGGGATTCTCTCTTCTCCTCTTCATGTCACGAGGGATTCTCTCTTCTCCTCTTCATGTCACGAGGGATTCTCTCTTCTCCTCTTCATGTCACGAGGGATTCTCTCTTCTCCTCTTCATGTCACGAGGGATTCTCTCTTCTCCTCTTCATGTCACGAGGGATTCTCTCTTCTCCTCTTCATGTCACGAGGGATTCTCTCTTCTCCTCTTCATGTCACGAGGGATTCTCTCTTCTCCTCTTCATGTCACGAGGGATTCTCTCTTCTCCTCTTCATGTCACGAGGGATCCTCTCTTCTCCTCTTCATGTCACGAGGGATCCTCTCTTCTCCTCTTCATGTCACGAGGGATTCTCTCTTCTCCTCTTCATGTCACGAGGGATTCTCTCTTCTCCTCTTCATGTCACGAGGGATCCTCTCTTCTCCTCTTCATGTCACGAGGGATTCTCTCCTTTTCTACATAGACTGTTATTTATTCGCTGCACTGATATTGTTTCTGCATCATTTTTATAGTCTTGCTGATTTCCTATAGTGTTCAGCTTGCATTTTCTGAGTTTTGAGTTTGTGCTGATTGTCTCCTTTTTTATATATTCTGAAGGTAATTGGTGGCACCAGAGCTTTTTATGGGCTTCATAACAAAGGGGGTGAATACATACGCACATGACAATTATCAGTTCTTTTATTTCTGAAAAATTGTTTTATGTATTTTTCTAATTTTACTTCCCCAACTTAGACTATTGTGTTCTGATCATCACATATAATTCAAATTAAAAAAACATTGAACTAAAGGCTGTAATGTAACAAAAGGGGGATGAATACTTTTGCACGGCACTGTAAACTCCAGGTACACGCTTCTGTATATTCAGACTACAAATATACACAACATGCCGCCTCACTTCCTGTCCTGTGTGCTTCCTCAGTGTGTCTGACAAATTCCTGTCTATTCTGGATGGATCTCCTTTGTATTCGGGGGAGTTCTGTGCTGTAACTGTAGAAAAGAGGGTCCAGTCCGGTATTTATATATTGTGGGGTCACCAGTCCGGTATTTGTATATTGTGGGGTCACCAGTCCGGTATTTATATATTGTGGGGTCACCAGTCCGGTATTTGTATATTGTGGGGTCACCAGTCCGGTATTTATATATTGTGGGGTCACCAGTCCGGTATTTGTATATTGTTGGGTCACCAGTCCGGTATTTGTATATTGTGGGGTCACCAGTCCGGTATTTATATATTGTGGGGTCACCAGTCCGGTATTTGTATATTGTGGGGTCACCAGTCCGGTATTTATATATTGTGGGGTCACCAGTCCGGTATTTATATATTGTGGGGTCACCAGTCCGGTATTTGTATATTGTGGGGTCACCAGTCCGGTATTTATATATTGTGGGGTCACCAGTCCGGTATTTATATATTGTGGGGTCACCAGTCCGGTATTTGTATATTGTGGGGTCACCAGTCCGGTATTTATATATTGTGGGGTCACCAGTCCGGTATTTATATATTGTGGGGTCACCAGTCCGGTATTTGTATATTGTGGGGTCACCAGTCCGGTATTTATATATTGTGGGGTCACCAGTCCGGTATTTATATATTGTGGGGTCACCAGTCCGGTATTTATATATTGTGGGGTCACCAGTCCGGTATTTATATATTGTGGGGTCACCAGTCCAGTATTTGTATATTGTGGGGTCACCAGTCCAGTATTTATATATTGTGGGGTCACCAGTCCGGTATTTATATATTGTGGGGTCACCAGTTCGGTATTTATATATTGTGGGGTCACCAGTCCGGTATTTGTATATTGTGGGGTCACCAGTTCGGTATTTGTATATTGTGGGGTCACCAGTCCGGTATTTATACAATGAAATCATATCCCCTCTCAAGCGTCTCTTCTCCAGAGAGAATAAGTTCAGAGCTCACAACCTTTCCTCATAACTAAGATCCTCCAGACCCTTTATTAGCTTTGTTGCCCTTCTTTGTACTCGCTCCATTTCCAGTACATCCTTCCTGAGGACTGGTGCCCAGAACTGGACAGCATACTCCAGGTGCGGCCGGACCAGAGTCTTGTAGAGCAGGAGAATTATCGTTTTATCTCTGGAGTTGATCCCTTTTTAATGCCAATATTCTGTTTGCTTTGTTAGCAGCAGCTTGGCATTGCATGCCATTGCTGAGCCTATCATCTACTAGGACCCCCAGGTCCTTTTCCATCCTAGATCCCCCCAGAGGTTCTCCCCCCAGTCTATAGATTGCATTCAGATTTTTACCACCCAAATACATTATTTTACATTTTTCTACATTGAACCTCATTTGCCATGTAGTCGCCCCTCCCCCATTAATTTGTTCAGATCTTTTTGCAAGATTTCCACATCCTGCGGAGAAGTTATTGCCCTGCTTAGCTTAGTATTGTCTGCAAATACAGAGATTGAACTGTTTATCCCATCCTCCAGATCGTTTATGAACAAATTAAATAGGATTGGTCCCAGCACAGAACCCTGGGGAACCCCACTACCCACCCCTGACCATTCCGAGTACTCCCCATTTATCACCACCCTCTGAACTCGCCCTTGTAGCCAGTTTTCAATCCATGTACTCACCCTATGGTCCATGCCAACGCACCTTATCTTGTACAGTAAACGTTTATGGGGAACTGTGTCAAATGCTTTTGTAAAATCCAGATACACCACGTCTACGGGCCTTCCTTTATCTAGATGGCAACTCACCTCCTCATAGAAGGTTAATAGATTGGTTTGGCAAGAACGATTCTTCATGAATCCATGCTGATTACTGCTAATGATATCATTCTTATTACTCGTTTTCTCGCCCAAGTTTTTTGATTCTCATCTCTTCTTTTGTTTCAGCAAAAGGAAGTTTGGTGTTTATCGCAGCCGTCGGGCGTACCGACCGGACCGGCCGACTTCCTCAGTCCCAGCAGCTGTAAGTCTCCGGATTTCTTCCCCTTTCATGTCTGTTGTGGGTTTGTATTTCCTCCTAATCTGTGCTCTTTAAAATCAAAAGTCTCATAAAATTACGAAAAAATGGTCAACTCTGAAGATTTCTTGGAAAGAGTTCAAATTATTGTCAGATTTTACTTCTTTCTGTGACCCCATTGAAGAGATTTCCGGACAAGAAGAGGGGGAGGGGCACATCACTGGAATAGGAAGGCAGATATAGCAATAAAAATTATCAAACGTTTGTAACCGTTATCCTCTCTACTAGTAATGTGTTCAGTGTTTGTGTCCATATGGGGGAGATTTCCCATCACTTCCTCTCCTGACAGAACGTCTGGGCAGATCTCCCCAAAGGGGACAACTATAAACACTTCACAGAGGATCGAGCCCAGGGGTGCCCAACTGCTGGCCACACGTGGCCCACGGAGTCCTGATGTGGCCCTACGGAGTCCTGATGTGGCCCTACGGAGTCCTGATGTGGCCCTACGGAGTCCTGATGTGGCCCTACGGAGTCCTGATGTGGCCCTACGGAGTCCTGATGTGGCCCTACGGAGTCCTGATGTGGCCCTACGGAGTCCTGATGTGGCCCTACGGAGTCCTGATGTGGCCCTACGGAGTCCTGATGTGGCCCTACGGAGTCCTGATGTGGCCCTACGGAGTCCTCTGATGTGACCCTACGGAGTCCTCTGATGTGACCCTACGGAGTCCTCTGATGTGACCCTACGGAGTCCTGATGTGGCCCTACGGAGTCCTCTGATGTGACCCTACGGAGTCCTCTGATGTGACCCTACGGAGTCCTCTGATGTGGCCCTACGGAGTCCTCTGATGTGGCCCTACGGAGTCCTCTGATGTGGCCCTACGGAGTCCTCTGATGTGACCCTACGGAGTCCTCTGATGTGGCCCTACGGAGTCCTCTGATGTGGCCCTACGGAGTCCTCTGATGTGGCCCTACGGAGTCCTCTGATGTGGCCCTACGGAGTCCTCTGATGTGGCCCTACGGAGTCCTCTGATGTGGCCCTACGGAGTCCTCTGATGTGGCCCTACGGAGTCCTCTGATGTGGCCCTACGGAGTCCTCTGATGTGGCCCTACGGAGTCCTCTGATGTGGCCCTACGGAGTCCTCTGATGTGGCCCTACGGAGTCCTCTGATGTGGCCCTACGGAGTCCTCTGATGTGGCCCTACGGAGTCCTCTGATGTGGCCCTACGGAGTCCTCTGATGTGGCCCTACGGAGTCCTCTGATGTGGCCCTACGGAGTCCTCTGATGTGACCCTACGGAGTCCTCTGATGTGGCCCTACGGAGTCCTCTGATGTGGCCCTACGGAGTCCTCTGATGTGGCCCTACGGAGTCCTCTGATGTGACCCTACGGAGTCCTCTGATGTGACCCTACGGAGTCCTCTGATGTGACCCTACGGAGTCCTCTGATGTGGCCCTACGGAGTCCTCTGATGTGACCCTACGGAGTCCTCTGATGTGGCCCTACGGAGTCCTCTGATGTGGCCCTACGGAGTCCTCTGATGTGGCCCTACGGAGTCCTCTGATGTGGCCCTACGGAGTCCTCTGATGTGGCCCTACGGAGTCCTCTGATGTGGCCCTACGGAGTCCTGATGTGGCCCTACGGAGTCCTCTGATGTGACCCTACGGAGTCCTCTGATGTGGCCCTACGGAGTCCTCTGATGTGACCCTACGGAGTCCTCTGATGTGGCCCTACGGAGTCCTCTGATGTGACCCTACGGAGTCCTCTGATGTGACCCTACGGAGTCCTCTGATGTGGCCCTACGGAGTCCTCTGATGTGGCCCTACGGAGTCCTCTGATGTGACCCTACGGAGTCTTCTGATGTGGCCCCACGGAGTCCTCTTATGTGACCCCACGGAGTCCTCTGATGTGACCCCACGGAGTCCTCTGATGTGACCCTACGGAGTCCTCTGATGTGACCCTACGGAGTCCTCTGATGTGACCCTACGGAGTCCTCTGATGTGACCCTACGGAGTCCTCTGATGTGGCCCTACGGAGTCCTCTGATGTGGCCCTACGGAGTCCTCTGATGTGGCCCTACGGAGTCCTCTGATGTGGCCCTACGGAGTCCTCTGATGTGACCCTACGGAGTCCTCTGATGTGACCCTACGGAGTCCTCTGATGTGACCCTACGGAGTCCTCTGATGTGACCCTACGGAGTCCTCTGATGTGGCCCTACGGAGTCCTCTGATGTGACCCTACGGAGTCCTCTGATGTGGCCCTACGGAGTCCTCTGATGTGGCCCTACGGAGTCCTCTGATGTGGCCCTACGGAGTTCTCTGATGTGGCCCTACGGAGTCCTCTGATGTGACCCTACGGAGTCCTCTGATGTGGCCCTACGGAGTCCTCTGATGTGGCCCTACGGAGTCCTCTGATGTGGCCCTACGGAGTCCTCTGATGTGGCCCTACGGAGTCCTCTGATGTGGCCCTACGGAGTCCTCTGATGTGGCCCTACGGAGTCCTCTGATGTGGCCCTACGGAGTCCTCTGATGTGGCCCTACGGAGTCCTCTGATGTGGCCCTACGGAGTCCTCTGATGTGGCCCTACGGAGTCCTGATGTGGCCCTACGGAGTCCTCTGATGTGACCCTACGGAGTCCTCTGATGTGGCCCTACGGAGTCCTCTGATGTGGCCCTACGGAGTCCTCTGATGTGGCCCTACGGAGTCCTCTGATGTGGCCCTACGGAGTCCTCTGATGTGGCCCTACGGAGTCCTCTGATGTGGCCCTACGGAGTCCTCTGATGTGGCCCTACGGAGTCCTCTGATGTGGCCCTACGGAGTCCTCTGATGTGGCCCTACGGAGTCCTGATGTGGCCCTACGGAGTCCTCTGATGTGACCCTACGGAGTCCTCTGATGTGGCCCTACGGAGTCCTCTGATGTGACCCTACGGAGTCCTCTGATGTGACCCTACGGAGTCCTCTGATGTGGCCCTACGGAGTCCTCTGATGTGGCCCTACGGAGTCCTCTGATGTGACCCTACGGAGTCCTCTGATGTGGCCCTACGGAGTCCTCTGATGTGACCCTACGGAGTCCTCTGATGTGACCCTACGGAGTCCTCTGATGTGACCCTACGGAGTCCTCTGATGTGGCCCTACGGAGTCCTCTGATGTGGCCCTACGGAGTCCTCTGATGTGGCCCTACGGAGTCCTCTGATGTGACCCTACGGAGTCCTCTGATGTGGCCCTACGGAGTCCTCTGATGTGACCCTACGGAGTCCTCTGATGTGACCCTACGGAGTCCTCTGATGTGACCCTACGGAGTCCTCTGATGTGACCCTACGGAGTCCTCTGATGTGGCCCTACGGAGTCCTCTGATGTGACCCTACGGAGTCCTCTGATGTGGCCCTACGGAGTCCTCTGATGTGGCCCACGACTTCCTGCCCTGGGATGGTGGGTCAGAAAGCTCAGATCGCGGGTTCCTGACACCCCAGAGCATTGGTGTTGTGAACAGAGGCGATGTTGGAGGAAGCACGGCTGGGGAGGGAGCAGAGCCATATAAGAGGACACTTCCTGTATGGCGCCACCTCCTGTCACAGGATACCAAATGCACTCCACCCGGGACAGCAAGATCCGGTGATACCGGCAGCAAGGAAGATTCCTGAATGGAGGATTATTAGTAAAGGTCAGTTTATAATCTAAAATCACAATATATATATATATAGGTGTATCTCTGCTGCACTGGTTACTGGGCGACTTTCAAACTGATCCACAGGTGCAGCGCAGTGTACTGACCCATAGACTTCTCTTATTACCTGTACTGACCCATAGACTTCTCTTATTACCTGTACTGACCCATAGACTTCTCTTATTACCTGTACTGACCCATAGACTTCTCGTATTACCTGTACTGACCCATAGACTTCTCTTATTACCTGTACTGACCCATAGACTTCTCTTATTACCTGTACTGACCCATAGACTTCTATTATTACCTGTACTGACCCATAGACTTCTATTATTACCTGTACTGACCCATAGACTTCTCGTATTACCTGTACTGACCCATAGACTTCTCTTATTACCTGTACTGACCCATAGACTTCTCTTATTACCTGTACTGACCCATAAACTTCTATTATTACCTGTACTGACCCATAGACTTCTCTTATTACCTGTACTGACCCATAGACTTCTCTTATTACCTGTACTGACCCATAGACTTCTCGTATTACCTGTACTGACCCATAGACTTCTCGTATTACCTGTACTGACCCATAGACTTCTCTTATTACCTGTACTGACCCATAGACTTCTCTTATTACCTGTACTGACCCATAGACTTCTCTTATTACCTGTACTGATCCATAGACTTCTATTATTACCTGTACTGACCCATAGACTTCTCTTATTACCTGTACTGACCCATAGACTTCTCTTATTACCTGTACTGACCCATAGACTTCTCTTATTACCTGTACTGACCCATAGACTTCTCGTATTACCTGTACTGACCCATAGACTTCTCTTATTACCTGTACTGACCCATAGACTTCTCTTATTACCTGTACTGACCCATAGACTTCTCTTATTACCTGTACTGACCCATAGACTTCTCTTATTACCTGTACTGACCCATAGACTTCTATTATTACCTGTACTGACCCATAGACTTCTATTATTACCTGTACTGACCCATAGACTTCTATTATTACCTGTACTGACCCATAGACTTCTCGTATTACCTGTACTGACCCATAGACTTCTCTTATTACCTGTACTGACCCATAGACTTCTCTTATTACCTGTACTGACCCATAAACTTCTATTATTACCTGTACTGACCCATAGACTTCTCTTATTACCTGTACTGACCCATAGACTTCTCTTATTACCTGTACTGACCCATAGACTTCTCTTATTACCTGTACTGCCCCATAAACTTCTATTATTACCTGTACTGCCCCATAGACTTCTCTTATTACCTGTACTGACCCATAGACTTCTGTTATTACCTGTACTGACCCATAGACTTCTCTTATTACCTGTACTGACCCATAGACTTCTCTTATTACCTGTACTGACCCATAGACTTCTGTTATTACCTGTACTGACCCATAGACTTCTGTTATTACCTGTACTGACCCATAGACTTCTGTTATTACCTGTACTGACCCATAGACTTCTGTTATTACCTGTACTGACCCATAGACTTCTGTTATTACCTGTACTGACCCATAGACTTCTCGTATTACCTGTACTGACCCATAGACTTCTCGTATTACCTGTACTGACCCATAGACTTCTCGTATTACCTGTACTGACCCATAGACTTCTCGTATTACCTGTACTGACCCATAGACTTCTCGTATTACCTGTACTGACCCATAGACTTCTCGTATTACCTGTACTGACCCATAGACTTCTCGTATTACCTGTACTGACCCATAGACTTCTCGTATTACCTGTACTGACCCATAGACTTCTCGTATTACCTGTACTGACCCATAGACTTCTCGTATTACCTGTACTGACCCATAGACTTCTATTATTACCTGTACTGACCCATAGACTTCTCGTATTACCTGTACTGACCCATAGACTTCTATTATTACCTGTACTGACCCATAGACTTCTCTATTACCTGTACTGACCCATAGACTTCTCTTATTACCTGTACTGACCCATAGACTTCTCGTATTACCTGTACTGACCCATAGACTTCTCGTATTACCTGTACTGACCCATAGACTTCTATTATTACCTGTACTGACCCATAGACTTCTCGTATTACCTGTACTGACCCATAGACTTCTCGTATTACCTGTACTGACCCATAGACTTCTCGTATTACCTGTACTGACCCATAGACTTCTCGTATTACCTGTACTGACCCATAGACTTCTCGTATTACCTGTACTGACCCATAGACTTCTCGTATTACCTGTACTGACCCATAGACTTCTCGTATTACCTGTACTGACCCATAGACTTCTCGTATTACCTGTACTGACCCATAGACTTCTCGTATTACCTGTACTGACCCATAGACTTCTCGTATTACCTGTACTGACCCATAGACTTCTCGTATTACCTGTACTGACCCATAGACTTCTATTATTACCTGTACTGACCCATAGACTTCTCGTATTACCTGTACTGACCCATAGACTTCTCTATTACCTGTACTGACCCATAGACTTCTCTTATTACCTGTACTGACCCATAGACTTCTCGTATTACCTGTACTGACCCATAGACTTCTCGTATTACCTGTACTGACCCATAGACTTCTATTATTACCTGTACTGACCCATAGACTTCTCGTATTACCTGTACTGACCCATAGACTTCTCGTATTACCTGTACTGACCCATAGACTTCTCGTATTACCTGTACTGACCCATAGACTTCTCGTATTACCTGTACTGACCCATAGACTTCTCGTATTACCTGTACTGACCCATAGACTTCTCGTATTACCTGTACTGACCCATAGACTTCTCGTATTACCTGTACTGACCCATAGACTTCTCGTATTACCTGTACTGACCCATAGACTTCTCGTATTACCTGTACTGACCCATAGACTTCTCTTATTACCTGTACTGACCCATAGACTTCTATTATTACCTGTACTGACCCATAGACTTCTCTTATTACCTGCGGAAAGTGAAAATAGGAAGCACACCTGTAGGATATAATAGAAGTCTATGGTAAAGTGCAGCACACCTGAAGAATATAATAGAAGTCTATGGTAAAGTGCAGCACATCTGAAGAATATAATAGAAGTCTATGGTAAAGTGCAGCACACCTGAAGAATATAATAGAAGTCTATGGTAAAGTGCAGCACATCTGAAGAATATAATAGAAGTCTATGGTAAAGTGCAGCACATCTGAAGAATATAATAGAAGTCTATGGTAAAGTGCAGCACATCTGAAGAATATAATAGAAGTCTATGGTAAAGTGCAGCACATCTGAAGAATATAATAGAAGTCTATGGTAAAGTGCAGCACACCTGAAGAATATAATAGAAGTCTATGGTAAAGTGCAGCACACCTGAAGAATATAATAGAAGTCTATGGTAAAGTGCAGCACACCTGAAGAATATAATAGAAGTCTATGGTAAAGTGCAGCACACCTGAAGAATATAATAGAAGTCTATGGTAAAGTGCAGCACACCTGAAGAATATAATAGAAGTCTATGGTAAAGTGCAGCACACCTGAAGAATATAATAGAAGTCTATGGTAAAGTGCAGCACACCTGAAGAATATAATAGAAGTCTATGGTAAAGTGCAGCACACCTGAAGAATATAATAGAAGTCTATGGTAAAGTGCAGCACACCTGAAGAATATAATAGAAGTCTATGGTAAAGTGCAGCACACCTGAAGGATATAATAGAAGTCTATGGTAAAGTGCAGCACACCTGAAGAATATAATAGAAGTCTATGGTAAAGTGCAGCACACCTGAAGAATATAATAGAAGTCTATGGTAAAGTGCAGCACACCTGAAGAATATAATAGAAGTCTATGGTAAAGTGCAGCACACCTGAAGAATATAATAGAAGTCTATGGTAAAGTGCAGCACACCTGAAGGATATAATAGAAGTCTATGGTAAAGTGCAGCACACCTGAAGAATATAATAGAAGTCTATGGTAAAGTGCAGCACACCTGAAGGATATAATAGAAGTCTATGGTAAAGTGCAGCACACCTGAAGGCGGACACGGTGCCGGTAAACTGCAGCGCATGGCTGTAATATCAGCCTTCAGCCCCTTTCACACGATTGGTCAGATCAGCGTCCATTTTTCAGGTGGACCCAAATCTGACCCTCTATTCACCTCTATGGAGTGGGAGATGTAAATGGACTTGTGTCCCTTTTATACCCACCTACCTCCAATTCAATCCGCTAAAAAAACAGAAGAGGATTCGTCCCCTTCCGCCTGGGCTGATCGGATCGGAGGGCCCATAGAGTAGATCGTGCTGTGCAGATGCAGAGGGGACATGGACCTGCCATCCGCCACGCTCCGCTCATTGGGACCCTCGCTCTTCAGAGGGTTGGGCACCCCTGGTTTAGTCCTTCCCTACAAAGTGGAGTTGGGCTTTAATTACACAATTGTTCGTTCGATGTGGACATTCTGAAGATGTTCTATTTAGTCATCTATCAGCTATAAGGAATGACCATCCGGTATAATGATCTGGGTGGGGTAGTAGTAGAGTGTAGAGTTGTGCAATAGTAGAGTTGTGTAGTAGTACAATGTATAGTAGTGGTAGAGTTAGTATAGTAGTAGAATGTATGGTGATTTGGGTGTGTAGTAGTAGAATGTATAGTAGTACAGAGTGTATAGTAGTAGAATGTATGGTGATTTGAGTGTGTAGTAGTAGAGTGTGTAGAGTTGTATAGTAGTACAGAGTATATAATAGTAGTAGAATGTATGGTGATTTGGGTGGTGTAGTAGAGTGTAGATTTGTGTAGTAGTAGAGTATATAGTGATTTGAGTGTGTAGTAGTAGAGTTGTATAGTAGTAGAATGTATGGTGATTTGGGTGGTGTAGTAGAGTATAGATTTGTGTAGTAGTAGAATGTATAGTAGTAGTAATAGTAGATTTTGTGTAGTAGTAGAGTGTATAGTGATTTGGGTGGTATAGTAGTAGAGTGGTATAGTAGTAGAGTGGTATAGTAGTAGAGTGGTATAGTAGTAGAGTGGTATAGTAGTAGTAGAGTGTATATTTGTGTAGTAGTACAGAGTGTATAGTAGTAGAGTGTGTAGTAGTAGAATGTATGGTGATTTGAGTGTGTAGTAGTAGAGTGTGTGTAGAGTTGTATAGTAGTACAGAGTGTATAATAGTAGTAGAATGTATGGTGATTTGGGTGGTGTAGTATAGTAGTAGATTTGTGTAGTAGTAGTAGAATGTATAGTAGTAGAGTGGTATAGTAGATTTGTGTAGTAGTAGAGTGTATAGTGATTTGAGTGGTATAGTAGTAGTAATAGTAGATGTGTGTAGTAGTGATTTGGGTGGAATGGTTGGTGTTCTTCTCTAATGCGGTTCTGATTGGATTGCAGTCACCTCCGGGGATAATCCCGTATTCAGAATGCTGTATGAGAGAAATCCCGCCCACTGCATGTTTGAGAGGCGACTGGAAGTCAGCACCCGACCTCTGAACATCATCTACAACCCTCAGGCCATAACCAAGGTGGCCGACTTCTTCTACAAGGGCAAAGTTCACAGCTCAGGTAATGGTTGACGTCCCCCCCCCCCCGATCTTCCCCATCAATCCCTCCATAGACATTTCTTCTGACTGGGAAGTTGTCACCTAAACACGGCCATAACCACTACATACAACCCAACACCTTCATAAGACACAATGATGTGCTCAACAAAGGGGCTTCAGGACCCTAAAGACAGTGCTGTGCTTTTAGAATGAATGAGGGGGGGAGCCAAGAGGGGTGCACAGTCATGTGACCTGTCCTTCAAGCAGTATTCCTCCAATACTATTGGCTGTTGGGTATGACCCTAAGAAAGGGATATTGTATTGATATCAGATTGAGAGGCAGATGTCCTCGATGAAGGGGGCGCTGTTGGACCCCCAAAACGCATTCGCTACTTTTTGTTATGTCCCCTGGAATAAAGTTTTATCTGGACCTCTTAGAGGAAGTTTGGCGCTTCAGTTTTCATGTTTGGTTACATTACAAGCCAAGGAGACCTCGGAGATCCTCGGGGGTGTAGAAGACGGGAACCAGATCACCTCCATCACCATCAATACTTTAGATGAGCAATTCCAGTGAGATCAATTTCCACTTTCCTCCAGGTGGGGTTGTCATTTTAGAGCCCAAAAATGCCGGCCAACCCTTTCGCTGCCAGGTCTGTATGTCATATGGACCTGACGGGGGGGGGTTCACACATAACCCAAATCTTCCTCTCCGCTCCTCCTGCTTTCTAGATCCCTCGTCTCCTCCCACACTCACCTCCAGGACTTCTCCAGAGCCTCTCCCATCCTCTGGAACTCTCTGCCCCGGTATATCTGATCAGCCCCTAACCTGTCCACCTTCAGGACTTCTCCAGAGCCTCTCCCATCCTCTGGAACTCTCTGCCCCGGTATATCTGATCAGCCCCTAACCTGTCCACCTTCAGGACTTCTCCAGAGCCTCTCCCATCCTCTGGAACTCTCTGCCCCGGTATATCTGATCAGCCCCTAACCTGTCCACCTTCAGGACTTCTCCAGAGCTTCTCCCATCCTCTGGAACTCTCTGCCCCGGTATATCTGATCAGCCCCTAACCTGTCCACCTTCAGGACTTCTCCAGAGCTTCTCCCATCCTCTGGAACTCTCTGCCCCGGTATATCTGATCAGCCCCTAACCTGTCCACCTTCAGGACTTCTCCAGAGCTTCTCCCATCCTCTGGAACTCTCTGCCCCGGTATGTAAAGTCAGCCCCTAAGCCGTCCACCTTTAGGAGATCTCTGAAAACTCATTTATTCAGGGAAGCCTATCCCACCCCCACCTAAGAACTGTCCCTGAGCCACCCCCATCAGACCATCCCCACAGTTATTACCTTTCGTACCACCTCCCCCCTCCTTTAAGAATGTAAGCTCCATGAGTCGGACCCCCCTGTCCCTTCTGTATTGAACTGTAATTGTGCCATCCCCTCCCCCCCTACATTGTAAAGAGCTTTGCAAACTGTTGGCGCTATATAAATCCCCTATAATAATAATAATAATAATCTGGTGGCTGCAGCCCCCCCACCCCCCGGCATTGTGTGTAAAACTGACAATCAGAGACATTCAGGCGGCGCCGCCCCCCCCCCGGTACTGGTGCCCCCGCCATGTATTCTGGGCTCCGATTGCCCATCTGCGGGCCCAGGACCAGCATGGCAGGTGCCAGTGAGTGGTGGTGGGGGGGGGAGAGCTGACACACCTCCCCCCCCCCCCCGTCTTCCTGTGACCTGGAATAGGACGGGTATGACATCACTTCCGGGTCATCCTCTCAGTGTCCTCCACTAGCCAGGAAGGGATGGAATACACTGCGATGTACAATGACCCCGAATGTCTCAATAAAGAGAACCTGTCACCAAAAATCATCACATGGACGACTTTTTGTCCCCTATGTGGAAAAAAAAAAAGTTAGTTACACCCAAACACATAAAATCCCCCCCCCCCCAAAAAAAACATTTTGGGTCCCCCCCCCCCCCCATACATACAAAGTAAACACACAAGTGGGGGGGGGGGGGGGGGACCTACACATGAAAACGTTGATTGTGATACACGTGTTACATATCGCTGCGCATGCCGGAGTGAGAGCGATCATTCTGCACCAGACCTCCTCCGTAACACTAAACTTACACCTATAGGGGGCGTTTGAAGCGTCGCCTGTACAAAATATCGTTTTTCGCCGTTTCAGAGGCGCAGACAGATTTTAGGGTATCCATTTACTCGGTGCAAACTCAACTTTTATATTTTACTAAATGTGAGTAGTTTTTTTGAATTTGTATCCCCTAAAATCAATTTGAATGTGTTTTTTTTTTTTTTTTTTTACTGAAATTTTCTGTTTCCCAGACCTTTGCAGTAATATCAAGTAACATAAATTGGAGCTACCACTATTTTATTCTCTAGGGGTCTCTGCTTTCAAAAAATATATCATGTTTTTTGGGGGTTTTATATCATCTTCTGGCTGAAAATTATTTTTTAAACGTGTGCAAAAAAGGCAAAAACAGCTCTGGAAAGGGTTCAATAATCTCTCTTCACGTTTATGGATCCATTTTGTAGCTGGAGATTGAAGCCGATCTCTGGTGTCACGCCTGGTGTCCGATCTCTGGTGTCACGCCTGGTGTCCGATCTCTGGTGTCACGCCTGGTGTCCGATCTCTGGTGTCACGCCTGGTGTCCGATCTCTGGTGTCACGCCTGGTGTCCGATCTCTGGTGTCACGCCTGGTGTCCGATCTCAGGTGTCACGCCTGGTGTCCGATCTCAGGTGTCACGCCTGGTGTCCGATCTCAGGTGTCACGCCTGGTGTCCGATCTCAGGTGTCACGCCTGGTGTCCGATCTCAGGTGTCACGCCTGGTGTCCGATCTCAGGTGTCACGCCTGGTGTCCGATCTCTGGTGTCACGCCTGGTGTCCGATCTCTGGTGTCACGCCTGGTGTCCGATCTCAGGTGTCACGCCTGGTGTCCGATCTCAGGTGTCACGCCTGGTGTCCGATCTCAGGTGTCACGCCTGGTGTCCGATCTCAGGTGTCACGCCTGGTGTCCGATCTCAGGTGTCACGCCTGGTGTCCGATCTCAGGTGTCACGCCTGGTGTCCGATCTCAGGTGTCACGCCTGGTGTCCGATCTCAGGTGTCACGCCTGGTGTCCGATCTCAGGTGTCACGCCTGGTGTCCGATCTCAGGTGTCACGCCTGGTGTCCGATCTCAGGTGTCACGCCTGGTGTCCGATCTCAGGTGTCACGCCTGGTGTCCGATCTCAGGTGTCACGCCTGGTGTCCGATCTCAGGTGTCACGCCTGGTGTCCGATCTCAGGTGTCACGCCTGGTGTCCGATCTCAGGTGTCACGCCTGGTGTCCGATCTCAGGTGTCACGCCTGGTGTCCGATCTCAGGTGTCACGCCTGGTGTCCGATCTCAGGTGTCACGCCTGGTGTCCGATCTCAGGTGTCACGCCTGGTGTCCGATCTCAGGTGTCACGCCTGGTGTCCGATCTCAGGTGTCACGCCTGGTGTCCGATCTCAGGTGTCACGCCTGGTGTCCGATCTCAGGTGTCACGCCTGGTGTCCGATCTCAGGTGTCACGCCTGGTGTCCGATCTCAGGTGTCACGCCTGGTGTCCGATCTCAGGTGTCACGCCTGGTGTCCGATCTCAGGTGTCACGCCTGGTGTCCGATCTCAGGTGTCACGCCTGGTGTCCGATCTCAGGTGTCACGCCTGGTGTCCGATCTCAGGTGTCACGCCTGGTGTCCGATCTCAGGTGTCACGCCTGGTGTCCGATCTCAGGTGTCACGCCTGGTGTCCGATCTCAGGTGTCACGCCTGGTGTCCGATCTCAGGTGTCACGCCTGGTGTCCGATCTCAGGTGTCACGCCTGGTGTCCGATCTCTGGTGTCACGCCTGGTGTCCGATCTCTGGTGTCACGCCTGGCGTCTCATGCCTGGTGTCTTGTCTGGCGTCATGTCTGGCGTTGTGTGTCTTGTCTGGCGCCGTGCCTGGTGTCTCATGCCTGGTGTCGTGCCTGGTGTCTCATGCCTGGTGTCGTGTCTGGTGTCGTGTCTGGTGTCTCGTGCCTGGTGTCTCGTGCCTGGTGTCGTGTCTGGTGTCGTGTCTGGTGTCTCGTGTCTGGTGTCTCGTGTCTGGTGTCTGGTGCCTGGTGCCTGGTGCCTGGTGCCTGGTGCCTGGTGTCTGGTGCCTGGTGTCTGGTGCCTGGTGTCTGGTGCCTGGTGCCTGGTGTCTGGTGCCTGGTGTCTGGTGCCTGGTGTCTGGTGTCTGGTGTCTTGTCTGGTGTCTTGTGCCTGGTGTCTGGTGTCTTGTCTGGTGTCTGGTGTCTGGTGTCTGGTGTCTGGTGTCTTGTCTGGTGTCGTGTCTGGTGTCTTGTGTCTGGTGCCTGGTGTCTTGTGCCTGGTGTCTGGTGTCTTGTCTGGTGTCTTGTCTGGTGTCTTGTGTCTTGTCTGGTGTCTGGTGTCTGGTGTCTTGTGTCTGGTGTCTTGTCTGGTGTCTGGTGCCTGGTGTCTTGTGCCTGGTGTCTGGTGTCTTGTCTGGTGTCTTGTCTGGTGTCTTGTGCCTGGTGTCTGGTGTCTGGTGTCTTGTCTGGTGTCTGGTGTCTTGTCTGGTGTCTGGTGCCTGGTGTCTGGTGTCTTGTGCCTGGTGTCTGGTGTCTTGTCTGGTGTCTTGTGCCTGGTGTCTGGTGTCTGGTGTCTTGTCTGGTGTCTTGTGCCTGGTGTCTGGTGTCTGGTGTCTTGTCTGGTGTCTGGTGCCTGGTGTCTTGTGCCTGGTGTCTGGTGTCTGGTGTCTTGTCTGGTGTCTGGTGTCTGGTGTCTGGTGCCTGGTGCCTGGTGTCTTGTGTCTGGTGTCTGGTGTCTGGTGTCTTGTCTGGTGTCTGGTGTCTTGTGTCTGGTGTCTGGTGTCTTGTGTCTTGTGCCTGGTGTCTGGTGTCTGGTGTCTTGTGCCTGGTGTCTGGTGTCTGGTGTCTTGCCTGGTGTCTGGTGTCTGGTGTCTTGTCTGGTGTCTTGTGTCTGGTGTCTTGTGTCTGGTGCCTGGTGTCTGGTGTCTTGTCTTGTGTCTGGTGTCTGGTGTCTTGTCTTGTGCCTGGTGTCTGGTGCCTGGTGTCTTGTCTTGTGTCTGGTGTCTGGTGTCTTGTCTTGTGTCTGGTGTCTTGTGTCTTGTGTCTTGTGTCTGGTGTCTTGTCTTGTGTCTTGTGTCTTGTCTTGTGTCTTGTGTCTGTGCCTGGTGTCTGGTGTCTTGTGTCTGGTGTCTGGTGTCTTGTCTTGTGTCTGGTGTCTGGTGTCTTGTCTTGTGTCTGGTGTCTGGTGTCTTGTCTTGTGTCTGGTGTCTTGTCCCTGGTGTCTGGTGCCTGGTGCCTGGTGTCTTGTGTCTTGTGTCTGGTGTCTTGTCTGGTGTCTGGTGCCTGGTGCCTGGTGTCTTGTGTCTTGTGTCTGGTGTCTTGTGTCTGGTGTCTTGTGTCTGGTGTCTGGTGTCTGGTGTCTGGTGTCTGGTGTCTGGTGCCTGGTGCCTGGTGTCTTGTGCCTGGTGTCTGGTGTCTGGTGTCTTGTGCCTGGTGTCTGGTGTCTGGTGTCTTGTCTGGTGTCTGGTGTCTGGTGTCTTGTGTCTGGTGCCTGGTGTCTGGTGTCTTGTCTTGTGTCTGGTGTCTGGTGTCTTGTCTTGTGCCTGGTGTCTGGTGCCTGGTGTCTTGTCTTGTGTCTGGTGTCTGGTGTCTTGTCTTGTGTCTGGTGTCTTGTGTCTTGTGTCTTGTGTCTTGTGTCTTGTGTCTGGTGTCTTGTCTTGTGTCTTGTGTCTGGTGTCTTGTCTTGTGTCTGGTGTCTTGTCTTGTGTCTTGTGTCTTGTCTTGTGCCTGGTGTCTGGTGCCTGGTGTCTTGTCTTGTGTCTGGTGTCTGGTGTCTTGTCTTGTGTCTGGTGTCTTGTGTCTTGTGTCTTGTGTCTGGTGTCTTGTCTTGTGTCTTGTGTCTGGTGTCTTGTCTTGTGTCTGGTGTCTTGTCTTGTGTCTTGTGTCTTGTCTTGTGCCTGGTGTCTGGTGTCTGGTGTCTTGTCTTGTGTCTGGTGTCTGGTGTCTTGTCTTGTGTCTGGTGTCTGGTGTCTTGTCTTGTGTCTGGTGTCTTGTCCCTGGTGTCTGGTGCCTGGTGCCTGGTGTCTTGTGTCTTGTGTCTGGTGTCTTGTCTGGTGTCTGGTGCCTGGTGCCTGGTGTCTTGTGTCTTGTGTCTGGTGTCTTGTCTGGTGTCTGGTGCCTGGTGTCTTGTGTCTGGTGTCTTGTGTCTGGTGTCTGGTGTCTGGTGCCTGGTGTCTTGTGTCTTGTGTCTTGTGTCTTGTGTCTTGTGTCTTGTGTCTTGTGTCTTGTGTCTGGTGTCTGGTGTCTGGTGTCTGGTGCCTGGTGTCTTGTGTCTGGTGTCTTGTAGATATTTTCAGCATGACAGGTCCTCTTTGTTGTGCATTCTCTGTGTTCTCCATACAAATATCATCCCTTTTTCCTCCTCCTGCAGGATTCGGGTACCAATCAGAGTTGGAGCTGAGAGTGGCAGAAGCTGCGAGAAGACAATACAACAAACTGAAAATTCAGACCAAGGCTGAAATCCGGCAAACAATCGATCGGTTATTGGTTGGAGAGTTCATTGTGAGTTTGTCTGGAAGAGCTGACTATTGTGTGTCCTAGATAATTTGTGAGAATTTAGACACTGATCAGCCGGTCTCATGTCCAAAGTATCAACAAGCTGATTGATCGTATTGATCTGTCTTAAAGGAGAAGTACGGGAACAGCTCATTTATCTGAGGATCGCAGGAGTGACGTTCGTTCTGCATTCCTGTGACCCGTTTTCAGCTGATGGCGGGACAAAGCTCACCGTCTGCTGACGTCACTCAGCCACTCCAGGTTCTAGAAAGATCCCAAGCACGTGGTGGGTATCTGCCCAGACCGGCACCCGGCGGGTTTTCAGGAGGTCGGCACATTTATAGAGCAGCGATTGGTGGTTTTTATACTGTCAGCACAATGCAGAGAGGTATGAAAACCATGCGTGATCCACCTGTACACAACAACGCGCGCGTTCCACGGGTACACAACACACGTTCTTTTCGCCGATGTGCTGTGATGACAATAATGCTTAATGACTCCCCAACACAAGAGGGGGGGGGGATTACACTCTGCAGATCTCGGTGAGAGCTGATTGGAGGGAAATGACTCCCCCCTCCCCCCTTCACACGACACACAAGAACAGAGCTAAAGTGAGTTTGCTGAGAAATTGTTTGCCAAAAACAAAGTAATAAAGTACCATGTGATTTGATGGAAAAAACAAAACCGGGGTCACGCCGTTCTTTGGTGTGATGTGGGATGAGCCGCGGTACCGCGACATGCGGCTATGTGTGTAACACCGCACGGCGGAGCGTGTTGGCGCATTGCACAGATGAAAACCCGGCCTTAGAATCCGCGCTTTGTGTCTACATTACGGGCCTCGCAGGCTTCCAATCCTCTCCTCTCATTGAAAATCACATTGCCTGCGAATTTCTTTACAATACTCATAGATACAGAGATGAGTGAGGGGCTGCTGGTAGGATTTGTACTGCTTGCTCAGGATAGGCCGATACTTTAGTCAGTGTGATCTGAGAAAAGGTTTATTTTCAACTGGAAAACCGAATGAAAAGTTTAGTTTAGTTAATGATGTTTTTTTAACCTCCTGTACAGGAGAACAGCAGGCGCTGGACGATCCGTCTGGATATTTCCGCTCCTCAGGTGATCTTTCCGGATGATTTTGTGTGCCAGGATCCGGTGTTAGTGGTGGTGGATCTTGGAAGAATCCTGCTGACCAATTCTCATGGTATGGACCTGTATGTACTTTGTGGTAGAAGGACTGATATCTGCATATACTCTGTGTGTGGACGCCATTAGAGACAATGGGGGTTCCCGTATATACTCCAGTATAAGCCGAGTTTTTCAGCTCATTTTTCTTGTGCTGAAAATTTCCCCCTCGGCTTATAATCGAGTCAATCACTTTTCTGCAGCAGAGAATGACATTTTCCGAACCGACTTTGGGGCCCAATATCTCGGGGCCACTTGGTGCTAGGAACCCCAAATTTGGTGTGCAAACCCAGTGGAACTGGCACTACAACATGGGGTTCCTAGCACCAAGTGGCCCCGAGATACGGGGCCCCAAAGTCAGTCAACTGTGTCCATCTGCAGCAATGTCATTTTGGGACCCTTTGGGTCCAGAGACCCCAAATTTTGGCTGCAGCTCAGGGGGGGCATCTAGGAACCCTTAACTACCGAGTTTGAAGTTCGGGGGACTTATGGCTGCAAATGGGCACAGTGAGGCTGCAAATGGGCACAGTGAGGCTGCAAATGGGCATTGTTGACCCTCTTTTTCCACTTACAGTAGCTGCACATTTCTCACCCTCGGCTTATACTCGGGTCAATAAGTTTTCCCAGTTTTTTGTGGTAAAATGAGGTGCCTCGGCTTATATTCGGGTCGGCTTATACTCGAGTATATATGGTATTTACTAAAGCTGGAGTGTGCAAAGTCTGGTGCACTTCTGTAGAGAAACCAATCGGCTTCCAGGTTTTATTGCCAAAGCTTAATTGAAGAAGCTGAAAAAAGCCCCCGGTCCCCCCGCACATACACACAAATCTAAACGCACACATGGGTCCGGAACAGATCTATAAACAGTGATTGAACCACACAGGAGGTGTGGCCACGAATGTCAGATCGAACGTCTAGGGCTATAATTCACCATTCACTCTGATCTGATAACCTGCAAAGGGTCCTCTTGGGACTGGGGGATGGGTTTAGGTTCCATATTTTGCACATGGCTGTGAAATGGTGACAATTTAAATCTCGTGTTTGGTATCAATTTACTCGACACAACATTATCTGTAATATTTTACCCAAAAATTCGGTTTTATATCTGGGAAAATTTGCATTTGTAAAGGACACATAAGGTTTCACAACAGCCACCATTTTATTTTCCATGGCCTTCGCTTCAGGTAACATATCATGTTTTTGGGTCATTTTCTAGAATAAAATGCTGATTTTTATTGTGTGTAAAAAGTAATAAAATTGGGGCAGACAGGAAGTGGTTAAAGATGTTTTTAAAGCTCAAATCTGGGCAGACCAAATTTCCCCACACATGCTGTGCCCAGTCATGGGGTGACTGCTCTTTTTTTGTCTCGGGAATTGGAGAACAGAGATAGATAGATATAGATATATGGTATATATATATATATATTTGGGTTTATTTACTAAAGCTGGAGAGTGCAGAATTAGTCCCACTTCTGCAGAGAAACCAATCAGCTTCTAACCTCGGATTGTTCAATTCCTTGCCAATAAAACCTGGAAGCCGATTGGTTTCTCTGCAAAGTGTGACTAATTTCGCCCTCTCTAACTTTAGTAAAGAAACCCCATAATTACCTTATCCTACCCCCACCGACCCCCCCCCCCCCCCGTGGTCCTGTGCGGTGGGCTGCTCCTGACCTCATCATGCCCATAGACCCGCTCTGTACATGGAGACATATGGAACAATCCAGTGCTGGGTCATGGGGGAGTTTGCCAGTGGAGTGGAGGATCGGGTGAGTACAAGCTGTCTCCTCCCCCCTGGATAAAATGAGCAGTTGACCTGTGCAGTGGCGCTGTGCCTGCAATCTTCTTCTTTTTTGCCCAGAGTTGGGTTTTAACTATGGAGAATACTTTCATCTTTTTCCTAATTTTTCTTTTCTCAGCAGATCAAGGTAAACAGAAGGCCACAGATCAATTATCTACAGAAATAAATGATTTAAGTGATGAAGAATACAAAACTCCTCTTGCAACCCCAACAAGCAGCCCTCCCCCCGAAGCCGAGGACAAAGCGGGGTCCGACACCGCCAGCTACAGCGGGACAGAGCTGAGTGAGGAGCAGCTGGAGGCCTACCTGCTGAGCGATAAAATGTATGAGAAATACTCGCTGTCATGCAAAGATTTGCAGATCATGGTTGGACATGTGAAGGACAACTGGAAGCATCTCCAGGACAATGAAGTCGGCCCGACTCACGTGGTAGAGAAGTTCAATGTCCACCTACAGTTGGAACGTCGATTGATTTACACATCTGATCCTCAGTATCCCGGGGCAATGCTTTCCGGCACACTACCAGATCTAAAAATTCATATCAATGAAGATAAGATCTTTGCTTTGAAGAAGTGTTTTACCAGCTTGGCAAACTCTGAAACCAAGACGTCTGATAATATGCTTCTTAGGAAAGAGAAAATATTCCTTGATACGGAAAGCAATGGAAGGATGAAGGATTCTGTGATGAATCTGACCCAAAGCATTATCACCTTGGAGCAGCACACCCGTGAGGTTCTTGTAGAGTCTAAGCTTCTGCTGGCCGAATTTAAAATCAACTATATGCAGCTTGGTGTGGAAAGCTGTGGGCGGTACATTTCCCTTCTGAAAGTGTTTGGCTGTAATGCCAATCTTGTAAAACGACCGTATGATATAGATGTGGCCCTGACTGTTCACGGCCTACTTATGGTGGACACCATGCAAACTTACGGTCCTGATTTTGATCTTCTGATGGCTTCCCACAAAAATCTTTGCCTGGACGCGCCAACTGGGAGTCTTCGTGAGAGCAGAGCCCAGTCCCCGGTATCTGACGAAGACCTTTCACCATCTGGTCCGTTCACATTTAAAAACAAATGTACTTCCTTCGAAAACATGAGCCTAAAAGATCAGGAATCTCTCATCAGACTCGAATACCAGTTTGTCAGCTCCGAATGTCCTTCAATGAACTTGGACAGCTCCTTGCAAGTCATGACTGTCCAGGTCAACAATTTGGACATCATCCTTAATCCGGAAACAATGGTTGCGCTTATTGGTTTTCTTCAGAAATCTTTTCCTAGAGAGAACGATGAGGCGAGTCCTCAACCTTTGAAGGACAGTTTTGAAAGCAACTTTACAGAGCAAGAATTTTTCCAGTCAACGTACGAACAGAACACTCGGGTGGCAATTGACATTCACAGGTTAAACATCCTGCTCTTCAGGACCATTAATACCCCGGATGGAAGAAGTAGTGGAAAGAAGATCGCCACGGCCAGCATTGGTGGTACGAGGGTGAACGTCGCTCTAGGGACTAGATTTGATGTCAATGGCTCTCTCGGCTGTCTCCAACTTATAGACCTTGCCCAGGATTCCTCAAAAAACCAATATGTGATCAGCATAGGCAACACAGCTGCCTATGAAGGCCAAGGATGTGATGCCGAGGCTCTGGAGGCCATGTTTGTTAAACGAGACTCCCAATATATTCCGATGGAGGCGCTGAGTTTTACTTTTGCTGAGAAGTCCAAAGAAGAATTTGCACTTAATCTTAAAATGGCGTCTTTGCATTATAACCATTCAGCCAAGTTTTTGAAAGAGCTGACCCTATCAATGGATGAGCTGGAAGACAATTTCCGGAACATGCTAAAGACTGCAGCCTCAAAAGTCTCCTCTGTGCTGGCCACCAAAACCGCCGAGTACAGTGAGATGGTGTCGCTCTTCGAAACTCCACGCAGACATCGGGACTCTGTACAGTATGAAGCAGATGAATATGATGGGTTTATCCCCGTCAGTGCCAAGATGGATACAGTAAAACTCATTTTGAACATTAATATAGAGTCTCCGGTTGTGTCCATCCCCCGCACTCCCGGTAGCACAGAACTTCTTGTTGGACACCTCGGTCAGATATCTATTCAGAACTTTGTGTCGGATGAGGACCACTCAAGCAGTGACCGATTACACGTTGAGATCAGAGATATAAAGCTCTACTCATTGAACAGCAATGTTCTCTCTCATAAAGAATATCGGCGTTCAGAATCGGAATCCTCGCGGTCCGGCTCCGCCAGTGTCAGCAGCCAGGAGGAGGCGCATTTCACTCGCCATGATTTCTTCGAGTCTTTGCAGAAGAATCAAGGTGAGTTTTATTATATTTCATATCTTCATTTCATGGCTTTGTATAAAGAGTAGTGGCAACTAGAATGCAGATCTGCTGTCTGTCAGACAGCGCAATCGGAACCCTTGCTGAGAAATTGCTGAGCTAGGAAGGTTTTTCTTTGTTACACTTCCATGGTTTTACATCATTTGTGGGGGTAAGCAAAGAGGACGGGTCTGTTCTCTATCAGGGAGCCAAAAGTCAGCAGAAAATAAATACACATACAGTACATCTCTGCATTACATGCTCATTTCCCCATATTTTATCTCTGTAAAGGTTCTCCGAGTACAGAAGAATACCCGATAATCTGTCCAAAATGCACTCAGCTCCTGAGTCCTGCTGTGAGCTAACACAGACTGAGTGGTGTCAGCCCTGCCCAGTTGTATTTTGCCAAATTGTTCAGACCCACCTACTATCCCATCTCTAACACATAAGGGCTATTCATTCTGTAGTCCCATTCTAAGAACTTGGAGGGCTAATTACTCTCCTTGAGATAACACAGGAGACATGTAGAGAACACAGGGCAGCTCTGATTTTCTGACACGATCGATATGCTACTGTTATTGATCAGATCTAACAAGACACAAGGAGATATGTAACAGACTAAAAGAGAGCAGATAGGAGAAGTTCTTGGTTTGGGTTTACATAGAATTGATGGATGGTGTTGAGGCTGAGACGCCCAGTCAGTGTCTTTTCCTGCACATAAAGAGAACCTGTCACAGCAGCTGTCATTTATAACCAGCAGAGCCCAAGGGAGCTCTATTTAGAGGGTTGTTCCATATTCCTAGATATGTTTGTGGTTTTCCCATTTATGACCCGCAATTGTAAAATATTTTATTTTATTATCCAGCTTTCCATATATTACACAACACGACCATACAGTTCAAAATGGAGAAGTTTAATATAGAAAGAGACTGCCAGGTGACCTTTCCATTCAATGAGGACCCTTTAGAGGTGGAAAGCATCTTAAAGATTCAGGGAAATCTGGTCAATAATGTTCAGGTAAGTCTGTTATTAATGGGGTTGTGTGGGTAAGAGGAAGTCCCTCAGTGGATTGCTAAGAGTTGGAACTATTGCTGGAGATGGGTTCATGATTGGACCCGACCTTCACATTCATCATTGCTGGAGATGGGTTCATGATTGGACCTGACCTTCACATTCATCATTTCTGGAGATGGGTTCATGACTGGACCTGACCTTCACATTCTTCTTTGCTGGAGATGGGTTCATGATTGGACCTGACCTTCACATTCATCATTGCTGGAGATGGGTTCATGAATGGACCTGACCTTCATATTCATCATTTCTGGAGATGGGTTCATGATTGGACCTGACCTTCACATTCATCATTGCTGGAGATGGGTTCATGATTGGACCTGACCTTCACATTCATCATTTCTGGAGATGGGTTCATGACTGGACCTGACCTTCACATTCTTCTTTGCTGGAGATGGGTTCATGATTGGACCTGACCTTCACATTCATCATTGCTGGAGATGGGTTCATGAATGGACCTGACCTTCATATTCATCATTTCCGGAGATGGGTTCATGATTGGACCTGACCTTCACATTCATCATTTCTGGAGATGGGTTCATGATTGGACCTGACCTTCACATTCATCATTGCTGGAGATGGGTTCATGAATGGACCTGACCTTCATATTCATCATTTCTGGAGATGGGTTCATGATTGGACCTGACCTTCACATTCATCATTGCTGGAGATGGGTTCATGATTGGACCTGACCTTCACATTCATCATTTCTGGAGATGGGTTCATGACTGGACCTGACCTTCACATTCTTCTTTGCTGGAGATGGGTTCATGATTGGACCTGACCTTCACATTCATCATTGCTGAAGATGGGTTCATGAATGGACCTGACCTTCATATTCATCATTTCTGGAGATGGGTTCATGATTGGACCTGACCTTCACATTCATCATTTCTGGAGATGGGTTCATGATTGGACCTGACCTTCATATTCATCATTTCTGGAGATGGGTTCATGATTAGACCTGACCTTCATATTCATCATTGCTGGAGATGGGTTCATGATTGGACTTGACCTTTACTTTGTTGCTGGTGATGGGTTCATGATTGGACCTGACCTTCAAATTCTTAATTTCTGGAGATGGGTTCATGATTGGACCTGACCTCCATATTCTTAATTTCTGGAGATGGGTTCATGTGTTACTGATTGGACCTGACCTTCTTATTCTTCATGTCAGAAACCATGGAATCAGACCGAGACAGAAGTACAGTTAAATCACACTTGTTTAATAATAAATGTAAATAGAACAAACGTAGTCAAAACATAGCCAGAGTTCGTGTGTGCTTGCTCTTGAGCCTCACTGCTGCATATATTGACACAGACAGTGGGACTTGGCCCCGCCCCCTGCTCCCTCGTCACCAGCTTTGATTGACAGCACTGGGAGCCAATGGCTCCTGATGTCCCAGCAAAACCAAGGAGAGCTGGAAGTGATGGGAGAGAAGAGCTACAGGCATCCACAGTGCTGGATCCAATGAGGTCTCAGGTAGGATGACATCATTCAAAATGGCGCCGTGGGAGCAGGGGCACCGGCTGCACAGAGACAGCCTGGAAAAGGGTCCACAAGACAGGAAAGCAGTATTAGACATAGGTGAGTGTGCTGGTTTAGGGGAGGGGAGAGTCCTCTTGAATCTCCGTATCTCACGGACAGCAGGAATTTTCAGTACGGCTTTGTCAGGGCTGGGCTCTTAGCAGCTCCCTTCTCTGTGCTCAGGCTGCTCAATGGCTCACCTGGTTATCATTATCTCCTCGTCGGTCACGCCTACAGCCAGCCCCTTCTGGCTATTTAAACTGCCGTGTTCATTCCTTTCCTGCCTTCACCTGGTCAACGTATCTGGAGACTCTCTGCTGTGTTCCTATGAAAGACTTTGCCCCGCTGATGTCCTTTCTGGTTCCTGATCCTGTTCTTCTGCCTCCGACTACGCTGATCTCTGGTTTCCTGATTACTGGCCTGTCCGACTATCCGCTTTTGTTACCGATCCCTGGCTTATGTTTTGACCACGTTTACTGATCTGTACCATTTTTTTACCATTATATTAAAAGGTGTGATTTTTTTTTTTTATTGCATTTCTGTCTGTCTGATTCATGGTTATTGACAGGCTTTTGTGTTGCGTGTTACATGTTCTGTAAGTGTTGTAGTCATTATAAATGATGTTCTTGTTTTTGCTCCCTGCAGGTGGTTCTGGCAAAGCACGTGTATGAACAAGTCCTGCAGACTCTGGACAACTTGGTCTACAGTGGAGATGTGAATAAGATGCCTCCGTCCTCCACCAGCACCTCAGGTCCCGCCACCCCTGATAAATCAGCTCCTAAAGCTGCTGAGGTTTTCATTGAGCAGAAAGAGACCCATTTGTTCAAAGCTCCTTACCTTCGCTCTGTAGCCAGCCAATCCGTGTCTACTCAGGAGGTCAAACCCTTTACTCAGATTCAGGCCAATTTCAGCATCTCTGAGCTCCAGATCCAGCTGAGCGGCGATCTCACACTCGGTTCTCAAGGTCTCGTCAGTCTGAGATTTCAAGACTTTGACATTGAATTTAATAAAGATCACCCCCACACCCTGGCCATACAGATAGCCTTACGTTCCCTTCTGATGGAAGACCTACTGGAAAAGAATCCTGACTCAAAGTACAAGAATTTGATGGTGTCACGGGGAGCTCCAAAAACATCAAGTTTGGCCCACAAGGAATATTTGTCACAGTCGTGCCCATTGGTGTCTCATGTGGAATATCCGGACATGCCACGGTCTCTTCCTTCTCATATGGAAGAAGCACCAAACGTCTTCCAGTTATATCAAAGACCAACCAGTACTTCCCGCAAGAAACCAAGGGAAGATGTTGATTCGGAGTACCCATTAACTCCCCCACCTTCCCCGACATCAGAGAGGTCCAAGCCATCCTGCCTGAAGGATGACTTTGATGACTCCTTGGTCCACATTAATGTGCTCTTGGTGGACAAAAAACACCCTGAATTTTCCTCAAAGTACAAACGCATTAATCGCAGTGTGAATGTGGATTTCAACTGCCTTGATGTGCTAATTACACTGCAGACCTGGGTCGTCATTTTAGACTTTTTTGGAATCGGGTCAACAGCTGACAATCATGCCATGAAGCCTGAGACATTGGACAGCCGGCAGGCCATGAGATCAGAAATGAGCTCCAGCGTCAGCACTCCTGTCCAAGAACAAACTAATACCAAAATGGATCTGAAGGTAATAATAAACCCCAGAGGAACATACTGGAAGTCCACCATAGGGAGCCAAGCTTTCCATCTCTTTTCTACTTCACTGATTCACAGTCATGCTACTATCACCCGTGTGGCTCTGGCCTATAACTGAAATGTCACTTCCTGGTGGATGGACCCTTTGGGCTGTCTTCACATCCGTGTGGTGCACTATCACACATTACCGCTACACATGCTCAGCTATGCATTGGGGTGCCATTTATATTGAATGCAAACCCAGCCCAGCACAAAGGCATTGCAGGGCACCACCATGTACAGAAGGTTCTGATCTGTGGGTTGTGGGGCAGTAAGTTGAAAAAAAGATGTACTGCCAAAGTTTTTTATTTTTGTACATTGGTAGCACATTAGAAATGAATGCTTTCATTCAATTCGTATTGGTGTGCGATATCCTGCATGTTAACATGTGAACGGAAACACAATGCACTGCAGAGGTATGAAGGGCCCTAATGTCAGCTGAGCTGTTCTGTGATTGGCTGCTATGGGTTGCAGCACGCCATTACCTGTGACACATAAAATTACACCTTTTTATAGTCTCTAACCTTCCAGTCTGAAGTATCACAGAGGAACAACACACCTCTTCACCAGACTACAACGTACACCATAGAAATTCAATGTATTGTATGTACAGAGGTCACAGAGCCGTGTCCTGGTCTAGGTCTTTATGTCCCAAACGCATTTTATAACACCATGGAAACAAAAACGTAACATTCCAACCCACCCAGCATCTTATACCATATTATTATTATACAGGATTCATATGGTGCCAACAGTTTGTACAGCACTTTACAACGTAGAGGGAGGACAGTACGATTACAATACAGTTCAACACAGAAGGAATAGGAGGGCCCAACTCATAAATACATATACAGTTTGTTCATTCCACATGTATGTCACATGTATCCTATACCAGACCGTGTACTGACATGTGCAGGCCAACTAATCATTTCCCATTCCCACTAATAAAAGCCCTCCCCAATATAAAATGTAATGTTGAAGTCACTTCATGGATTATGTTTTCAGAAGCCATATGTAGATCCTGAGATAAATAACTGTGATATACAAACCCACATAACTACACATGTTCTAAATGTAGATCCCAACATGTATCCACCACAATGGTGATCTTCCAGTATTGAGATGTAAAGCAGACCACAACTGTCTCTCCTCTCACACCCAGCATGTGATGTGTAGATGGGATATGTTTGTGAATGTGAGATCTACTGTATGTACAGTGTAGTAGGGTGAGCAGACATTGATGTGGACCCTGGTATGTAGTGGTCAGCTTATGTCTTCTGTCTCTCAGTAGGGTGAGCAGACAATGATGTGTACCCCTGTGTGTGTGTGTGTTGGTCGGTTTAGGTCTTCTGTCCCTCAGTAGGGTGAGCAGACACTGATGTGGACCCCTGTGTGTGTGTGTGTTGGTCGGTTTAGGTCTTCTGTCCCTCAGTAGGGTGAGCAGACACTGATGTGGACCCCTGTGTGTGTGTTGGTCGGTTTAGGTCTTCTGTCCCTCAGTAGGGTGAGCAGACACTGATGTGGACCCCTGTGTGTGTGTGTGTTGGTCGGTTTACGTCTTCTGTCCCTCAGTAGGGTGAGCAGACACTGATGTGGACCCCTGTGTGTGTGTTTGTGTTGGTCGGTTTAGGTCTTCTGTCTCTCAGTAGGGTGAGCAGACACTGATGTGGACCCGTGTGTGTGTGTTGGTCGGTTTAGGTCTTCTGTCCCTCAGTAGGGTGAGCAGACACTGATGTGGACCCCTGTGTGTGTGTTTGTGTTGGTCGGTTTAGGTCTTCTGTCCCTCAGTAGGGTGAGCAGACACTGATGTGGACCCCTGTGTGTGTGTGTGTGTGTGTGTGTGTGTGTTGGTCGGTTTAGGTCTTCTGTCCCTCAGTAGGGTGAGCAGACACTGATGTGGACCCCTGTGTGTGTGTGTGTGTGTGTGTGTGTGTGTGTGTGTGTGTGTGTGTTGGTCGGTTTAGGTCTTCTGTCCTTCAGTAGGGTGGCCAGACATTGATGTGGACTCCTGTGTGTGTGTGTGTGTGTGTGTGTGTGTGTGTGTGTGTTGGTCGCTTTTGGTCTTCTGTCCCTCAGTAGGGTGAGCAGACACTGATGTGGATCCCTGTGTGTGTGTTTGTTGGTCAGTTTAGATCTTCTGTTCCTCAGTAGGGTGAGCAGACACTGATGTGGATCCCTGTGTGTGTGTGTATGTTGGTCGGTTTAGGTCTTCTGTTCCTCAGTAGGGTGAGCAGACACTGATGTGGACCCCTGTCTGTGTGTGTGTGTGTGTTGGTCGGTTTAGGTCTTCTGTCCCTCAGTAGGGTGAGCAGACACTGATGTGGACCCCTGTGTGTGTGTGTTGGTCGGTTTAGGTCTTCTTTCCCTCAGTAGGGTGAGCAGACACTGATGTGGACCCCTGTGTGTGTGTGTGTGTTGGTCGGTTTAGGTCTTCTGTCCCTCAGTAGGGTGAGCAGACACTGATGTGGACCCCTGTGTGTGTGTGTTGGTCGGTTTACGTCTTCTGTCCCTCAGTAGGGTGAGCAGACACTGATGTGGACCCCTGTGTGTGTGTTTGTGTTGGTCGGTTTAGGTCTTCTATCCCTCAGTAGGGTGAGCAGACACTGATGTGGACCCGTGTGTGTGTGTTGGTCGGTTTAGGTCTTCTGTCCCTCAGTAGGGTGAGCAGACACTGATGTGGACCCCTGTGTGTGTGTTTGTGTTGGTCGGTTTAGGTCTTCTGTCCCTCAGTAGGGTGAGCAGACACTGATGTGGACCCGTGTGTGTGTTGGTCGGTTTAGGTCTTCTGTCCCTCAGTAGGGTGAGCAGACACTGATGTGGACCCCTGTGTGTGTGTTTGTGTTGGTCGGTTTAGGTCTTCTGTCCCTCAGTAGGGTGAGCAGACACTGATGTGGACCCCTGTGTGTGTGTGTGTTGGTCGGTTTAGGTCTTCTGTCCTTCAGTAGGGTGGCCAGACATTGATGTGGACTCCTGTGTGTGTGTGTGTGTGTGTGTGTGTTGGTCGCTTTTGGTCTTCTGTCCCTCAGTAGGGTGAGCAGACACTGATGTGGATCCCTGTGTGTGTGTTTGTTGGTCGGTTTAGGTCTTCTGTTCCTCAGTAGGGTGAGCAGACACTGATGTGGACCCCTGTGTGTGTGTGTGTGTGTGTGTGTGTGTGTGTGTGTGTTGGTCGGTTTAGGTCTTCTGTCCCTCAGTAGGGTGAGCAGACACTGATGTGGACCCCTGTGTGTGTGTGTGTGTTGGTCGGTTTAGGTCTTCTGTCCCTCAGTAGGGTGAGCAGACACTGATGTGGATCCCTGTGTGTGTGTGTGTGTGTATGTTGGTCGGTTTAGGTCTTCTGTTCCTCAGTAGGGTGAGCAGACACTGATGTGGACCCCTGTGTGTGTGTGTGTGTGTGTGTGTGTGTGTGTGTGTGTGTTGGTCGGTTTAGGTCTTCTGTCCCTCAGTAGGGTGAGCAGACACTGATGTGGACCCCTGTGTGTGTGTGTGTGTTGGTCGGTTTAGGTCTTCTGTCCCTCAGTAGGGTGAGCAGACACTGATGTGGACCCCTGTGTGTGTGTGTGTGTGTGTGTGTGTGTGTGTGTGTGTGTGTGTGTGTGTGTGTGTGTGTTGGTCGGTTTAGGTCTTCTGTCCCTCAGTAGGGTGAGCAGACACTGATGTGGACCCCTGTGTGTGTGTGTGTGTTGGTCGGTTTAGGTCTTCTGTCCCTCAGTAGGGTGAGCAGACACTGATGTGGACCCCTGTGTGTGTGTGTGTGTGTGTGTTGGTCGGTTTAGGTCTTCTGTCCCTCAGTAGGGTGAGCAGACACTGATGTGGACCCCTGTGTGTGTGTGTGTGTGTGTTGGTCGGTTTAGGTCTTCTGTCCTTCAGTAGGGTGGCCAGACATTGATGTGGACTCCTGTGTGTGTGTGTGTGTGTGTGTGTTGGTCGCTTTTGGTCTTCTGTCCCTCAGTAGGGTGAGCAGACACTGATGTGGATCCCTGTGTGTGTGTTTGTTGGTCAGTTTAGGTCTTCTGTTCCTCAGTAGGGTGAGCAGACACTGATGTGGATCCCTGTGTGTGTGTGTATGTTGGTCGGTTTAGGTCTTCTGTTCCTCAGTAGGGTGAGCAGACACTGATGTGGACCCCTGTCTGTGTGTGTGTGTGTGTTGGTCGGTTTAGGTCTTCTGTCCCTCAGTAGGGTGAGCAGACACTGATGTGGACCCCTGTCTGTGTGTGTGTGTGTGTTGGTCGGTTTAGGTCTTCTGTCCCTCAGTAGGGTGAGCAGACACTGATGTGGACCCCTTTGTTTGTGTGTTGGTCGGTTTAGGTCTTCTGTCCCTCAGTAGGGTGAGCAGACACTGATGTGGATCCCTGTGTGTGTGTTTGTTGGTCGGTTTAGGTCTTCTGTTCTTCAGTAGGGTGAGCAGACAATGATGTGGACCCCTGTGTGTGTGTGTGTTGGTCAGTTTAGGTCTTCTGTCCCTCAGTAGGGTGAGCAGACACTGATGTGGATCCCTGTGTGTGTGTGTGTGTGTGTGTTGGTCGGTTTAGGTCTTCTGTTTCTCAGTAGGGTGAGCAGACACTGATGTGGACCCCTGTGTGTGTGTGTGTGTGTTGGTCGGTTTAGGTCTTCTGTCTCTCAGTAGGGTGAGCAGACACTGATGTGGACCCCTGTGTGTGTGTGTGTGTGTGTGTGTGTGTGTGTGTGTGTGTGTGTGTGTTGGTCGGTTTAGGTCTTCTGTCCCTCAGTAGGGTGAGCAGACACTGATGTGGACCCGTGTGTGTGTGTGTGTGTGTTGGTCGGTTTAGGTCTTCTGTCCCTCAGTAGGGTGAGCAGACACTGATGTGGACCCCTGTGTGTGTGTGTTGGTCGGTTTAGGTCTTCTTTCCCTCAGTAGGGTGAGCAGACACTGATGTGGACCCCTGTGTGTGTGTGTGTGTGTGTTGGTCGGTTTAGGTCTTCTGTCCCTCAGTAGGGTGAGCAGACACTGATGTGGACCCCTGTGTGTGTGTGTTGGTCGGTTTACGTCTTCTGTCCCTCAGTAGGGTGAGCAGACACTGATGTGGACCCCTGTGTGTGTGTTTGTGTTGGTCGGTTTAGGTCTTCTATCCCTCAGTACGGTGAGCAGACACTGATGTGGACCCGTGTGTGTGTGTGTGTGTTGGTCGGTTTAGGTCTTCTGTCCCTCAGTAGGGTGAGCAGACACTGATGTGGACCCCTGTGTGTGTGTTTGTGTTGGTCGGTTTAGGTCTTCTGTCCCTCAGTAGGGTGAGCAGACACTGATGTGGACCCGTGTGGGTGTTGGTCGGTTTAGGTCTTCTGTCCCTCAGTAGGGTGAGCAGACACTGATGTGGACCCCTGTGTGTGTGTTTGTGTTGGTCGGTTTAGGTCTTCTGTCCCTCAGTAGGGTGAGCAGACACTGATGTGGACCCCTGTGTGTGTGTGTGTGTGTTGGTCGGTTTAGGTCTTCTGTCCTTCAGTAGGGTGGCCAGACATTGATGTGGACTCCTGTGTGTGTGTGTGTGTGTGTGTGTGTGTGTTGGTCGCTTTTGGTCTTCTGTCCCTCAGTAGGGTGAGCAGACACTGATGTGGATCCCTGTGTGTGTGTTTGTTGGTCGGTTTAGGTCTTCTGTTCCTCAGTAGGGTGAGCAGACACTGATGTGGACCCCTGTGTGTGTGTGTGTGTGTGTGTGTGTGTGTGTGTGTGTGTGTGTGTGTGTGTGTGTGTGTGTTGGTCGGTTTAGGTCTTCTGTCCCTCAGTAGGGTGAGCAGACACTGATGTGGACCCCTGTGTGTGTGTGTGTGTTGGTCGGTTTAGGTCTTCTGTCCCTCAGTAGGGTGAGCAGACACTGATGTGGATCCCTGTGTGTGTGTGTGTGTGTATGTTGGTCGGTTTAGGTCTTCTGTTCCTCAGTAGGGTGAGCAGACACTGATGTGGACCCCTGTGTGTGTGTGTTGGTCGGTTTAGGTCTTCTGTTTCTCAGTAGGGTGAGCAGACACTGATGTGGACCCCTGTGTGTGTGTGTGTGTGTGTGTGTGTGTGTTGGTCGGTTTAGGTCTTCTGTCTCTCAGTAGGGTGAGCAGACACTGATGTGGACCCCTGTGTGTGTGTGTGTGTGTGTGTGTGTGTGTGTGTGTGTTGGTCGGTTTACGTCTGCTGTCCCTCAGTAGGGTGAGCAGACACTGATGTGGACCCCTGTGTGTGTGTTTGTGTTGGTCGGTTTAGGTCTTCTGTCCCTCAGTAGGGTGAGCAGACACTGATGTGGACCCGTGTGTGTGTGTTGGTCGGTTTAGGTCTTCTGTCCCTCAGTAGGGTGAGCAGACACTGATGTGGACCCCTGTGTGTGTGTTTGTGTTGGTCGGTTTAGTTCTTCTGTCCCTCAGTAGGGTGAGCAGACACTGATGTGGACCCGTGTGTGTGTTGGTCGGTTTAGGTCTTCTGTCCCTCAGGGTGAGCAGACACTGATGTGGACCCCTGTGTGTGTGTTTGTGTTGGTCGGTTTAGGTCTTCTGTCCCTCAGTAGGGTGAGCAGACACTGATGTGGACCCCTGTGTGTGTGTGTGTGTTGGTCGGTTTAGGTCTTCTGTCCTTCAGTAGGGTGGCCAGACTTTGATGTGGACTCCTGTGTGTGTGTGTGTGTGTTGGTCGCTTTTGGTCTTCTGTCCCTCAGTAGGTTGAGCAGACACTGATGTGGACCCGTGTGTGTGTGTTTGTGTTGGTCGGTTTAGGTCTTCTGTCCCTCAGTAGGGTGAGCAGACACTGATGTGGACCCCTGTGTGTGTGTGTGTGTGTGTGTGTGTGTGTGTGTGTGTGTGTGTGTGTGTGTGTTGGTCGGTTTAGGTCTTCTGTCCTTCAGTAGGGTGGCCAGACATTGATGTGGACTCCTGTGTGTGTGTGTGTGTGTGTGTGTGTTGGTCGCTTTTGGTCTTCTGTCCCTCAGTAGGGTGAGCAGACACTGATGTGGATCCCTGTGTGTGTGTTTGTTGGTCAGTTTAGGTCTTCTGTTCCTCAGTAGGGTGAGCAGACACTGATGTGGATCCCTGTGTGTGTGTGTATGTTGGTCGGTTTAGGTCTTCTGTTCCTCAGTAGGGTGAGCAGACACTGATGTGGACCCCTGTCTGTGTGTGTGTGTGTGTGTTGGTCGGTTTAGGTCTTCTGTCCCTCAGTAGGGTGAGCAGACACTGATGTGGACCCCTGTGTGTGTGTGTGTTGGTCGGTTTAGGTCTTCTGTCCCTCAGTAGGGTGAGCAGACACTGATGTGGACCCCTTTGTTTGTGTGTTGGTCGGTTTAGGTCTTCTGTCCCTCAGTAGGGTGAGCAGACACTGATGTGGATCCCTGTGTGTGTGTTTGTTGGTCGGTTTAGGTCTTCTGTTCTTCAGTAGGGTGAGCAGACAATGATGTGGACCCCTGTGTGTGTGTGTGTTGGTCAGTTTAGGTCTTCTGTCCCTCAGTAGGGTGAGCAGACACTGATGTGGATCCCTGTGTGTGTGTGTGTGTGTGTGTGTTGGTCGGTTTAGGTCTTCTGTCTCTCAGTAGGGTGAGCAGACACTGATGTGGACCCCTGTGTGTGTGTGTGTGTGTGTGTGTGTGTGTTGGTCGGTTTAGGTCTTCTGTCCCTCAGAAGGGTGAGCAGACACTGATGTGGACCCGTGTGTGTGTGTGTGTGTGTTTGTGTTGGTCGGTTTAGGTCTTCTGTCCCTCAGTAGGGTGAGCAGACACTGATGTGGACCCCTGTGTGTGTGTGTTGGTCGGTTTAGGTCTTCTGTCCCTCAGTAGGGTGAGCAGACACTGATGTGGACCCCTGTGTGTGTGTGTGTGTTGGTCGGTTTAGGTCTTCTGTCCCTCAGTAGGGTGAGCAGACACTGATGTGGACCCCTGTGTGTGTGTGTGTTGGTCGGTTTAGGTCTTCTGTCCCTCAGTAGGGTGAGCAGACACTGATGTGGACCCCTGTGTGTGTGTGTTGGTCGGTTTACGTCTTCTGTCCCTCAGTAGGGTGAGCAGACACTGATGTGGACCCCTGTGTGTGTGTGTTTGTGTTGGTCGGTTTAGGTCTTCTGTCCCTCAGTAGGTTGAGCAGACACTGATGTGGACCCATGTGTGTGTGTGTGTGTGTTGGTCGGTTTAGGTCTTCTGTCCCTCAGTAGGGTGAGCAGACACTGATGTGGACCCGTGTGTGTGTGTTTGTGTTGGTCGGTTTAGGTCTTCTGTCCCTCAGTAGGTTGAGCAGACACTGATGTGGACCCCTGTGTGTGTGTTTGTGTTGGTCGGTTTAGGTCTTCTGTCCCTCAGTAGGGTGAGCAGACACTGATGTGGACCCGTGTGTGTGTTGGTCGGTTTAGGTCTTCTGTCCCTCAGTAGGGTGAGCAGACACTGATGTGGACCCCTGTGTGTGTGTTTGTGTTGGTCGGTTTAGGTCTTCTGTCCCTCAGTAGGGTGAGCAGACACTGATGTGGACCCCTGTGTGTGTGTGTGTTGGTCGGTTTAGGTCTTCTGTCCTTCAGTAGGGTGGCCAGACATTGATGTGGACTCCTGTGTGTGTGTGTGTGTGTGTGTGTGTGTTGGTCGCTTTTGGTCTTCTGTCCCTCAGTAGGGTGAGCAGACACTGATGTGGATCCCTGTGTGTGTGTTTGTTGGTCGGTTTAGGTCTTCTGTCCCTCAGTAGGGTGAGCAGACACTGATGTGGATCCCTGTGTGTGTGTGTGTGTGTGTGTTGGTCGGTTTAGGTCTTCTGTTCCTCAGTAGGGTGAGCAGACACTGATGTGGACCCCTGTGTGTGTGTGTTGGTCGGTTTAGGTCTTCTGTCCCTCAGTAGGGTGAGCAGACACTGATGTGGACCCCTGTGTGTGTGTTTGTTGGTCGGTTTAGGTCTTCTGTTCCTCAGTAGGGTGAGCAGACAATGATGTGGACCCCTGTGTGTGTGTGTGTGTGTGTGTGTGTGTTGGTCGGTTTAGGTCTTCTGTCCCTCAGTAGGGTGAGCAGACACTGATGTGAATCCCTGTGTGTGTGTGTGTGTGTGTTGGTCGGTTTAGGTCTTCTGTTTCTCAGTAGGGTGAGCAGACACTGATGTGGACCCCTGTGTGTGTGTGTTGGTCGGTTTAGGTCTTCTTTCCCTCAGTAGGGTGAGCAGACACTGATGTGGACCCCTGTGTGTGTGTGTGTTGGTCGGTTTAGGTCTTCTGTCCCTCAGTAGGGTGAGCAGACACTGATGTGGACCCCTGTGTGTGTGTGTTGGTCGGTTTACGTCTTCTGTCCCTCAGTAGGGTGAGCAGACACTGATGTGGACCCCTGTGTGTGTGTGTGTGTGTGTATGTTGGTCGGTTTAGGTCTTCTGTTCCTCAGTAGGGTGAGCAGACACTGATGTGGACCCCTGTGTGTGTGTGTTGGTCGGTTTAGGTCTTCTGTCCCTCAGTAGGGTGAGCAGACACTGATGTGGACCCCTGTGTGTGTGTTTGTTGGTCGGTTTAGGTCTTCTGTTCCTCAGTAGGGTGAGCAGACAATGATGTGGACCCCTGTGTGTGTGTGTGTGTGTTGGTCGGTTTAGGTCTTCTGTTTCTCAGTAGGGTGAGCAGACACTGATGTGGACCCCTGTGTGTGTGTGTGTGTTGGTCGGTTTAGGTCTTCTGTTTCTCAGTAGGGTGAGCAGACACTGATGTGGACCCCTGTGTGTGTTGGTCGGTTTAGGTCTTCTGTCCCTCAGTAGGGTGAGCAGACAATGATGTGGACCCCTGTGTGTGTGTGTGTGTTGGTCGGTTTAGGTCTTCTGTCCCTCAGTAGGGTGAGCAGACACTGATGTGGACCCCTGTGTGTGTGTGTGTGTGTGTGTGTGTGTGTTGGTCGGTTTACGTCTGCTGTCCCTCAGTAGGGTGAGCAGACACTGATGTGGACCCCTGTGTGTGTGTTTGTGTTGGTCGGTTTAGGTCTTCTGTCCCTCAGTAGGGTGAGCAGACACTGATGTGGACCCGTGTGTGTGTGTGTGTGTGTGTGTGTGTGTTGGTCGGTTTAGGTCTTCTGTCTCTCAGTAGGGTGAGCAGACACTGATGTGGACCCCAGTGTGTGTGTGTGTGTGTGTGTGTGTGTGTGTGTGTGTGTGTGTTGGTCGGTTTAGGGCTTCTGTCCCTCAGTAGGGTGAGCAGACACTGATGTGGACCCCAGTGTGTGTGTGTGTGTGTGTGTGTGTGTGTGTGTGTTTGTGTTGGTCGGTTTAGGTCTTCTGTCCCTCAGTAGGGTGAGCAGACACTGATGTGGACCCCTGTGTGTGTTTGTGTTGGTCGGTTTAGGTCTTCTGTCCCTCAGTAGGGTGAGCAGACACTGATGTGGACCCCTTTGTGTGTGTGTGTTGGTCGGTTTAGGTCTTCTGTCCCTCAGTAGGGTGAGCAGACACTGATGTGGACCCGTGTGTGTGTGTGTTTGTTGGTCGGTTTAGGTCTTCTGTTCCTCAGTAGGGTGAGCAGACAATGATGTGGACCCCTGTGTGTGTGTGTGTGTTGGTCGGTTTAGGTCTTCTATTCCTCAGTAGGGTGAGCAGACACTGATGTGGACCCCTGTGTGTGTGTGTGTGTGTTGGTCGGTTTAGGTCTTCTGTCTCTCAGTAGGGTGAGCAGACACTGATGTGGACCCCTGTGTGTGTGTGTGTGTGTGTGTGTGTGTGTTGGTCGGTTTAGGTCTTCTGTTCCTCAGTAGGGTGAGCAGACAATGATGTGGACCCCTGTGTGTGTGTGTGTGTTGGTCGGTTTAGGTCTTCTGTCCCTCAGTAGGGTGAGCAGACACTGATGTGGATCCCTGTGTGTGTGTGTTGGTCGGTTTAGGTCTTCTGTCCCTCAGTAGGGTGAGCAGACACTGATGTGGACCCCTGTGTGTGTGTGTGTGTGTGTGTGTGTGTTGGTCGGTTTAGGTCTTCTGTCCCTCAGTAGTGTGAGCAGACACTGATGTGGACCCCTGTGTGTGTGTGTGTGTGTGTGTTGGTCGGTTTAGGTCTTCTGTCCCTCAGTAGGGTGAGCAGACACTGATGTGGACCCCAATGTGTGTGTGTGTTGGTCGGTTTAGATCTTCTGTCCCTCAGTAGGGTGAGCAGACACTGATGTGGATTTCGGTGGCCACTCTGTGACTTCAATCTCTTTTGCATTGAAAGGTTCACTCTTTATCGTTGGTGTTAAAGAAGACCGCCGGTGAATTGGCGAAAGCGAGTGTATCCAAACTGACTACCCACGTGGAAAATATTGGTGAGTTTAGGATGTCCAACACATAACCTATAGACATCATACAATGGAGGAGAGTTACTAAAACTGGAGTGCACAGGAATCCCCTCACTTTGGAGGGATTTCCTCTCACTTCCTGTTTTGACTATGGGACAGGAAGTGAAGGAAAATCTCCCCAATTGATCACAGATTGCAAAAAAAATAACTGAGAGGGATTATAACCCCCCCTTACTCCATCTAAAATGGGAAACAAAAGGTTTTGCCTATAGTTTTACTTTATGGAGGAGAAGACTGTTCACAAAGTGAGTGTTCACTAAGCTTATAAATAAAGTAATCTGTGACGTCTTGGTAGGAAAAGGATGTTTTCATACACGGGATTGGCTGGTAAGTGAAGTCACTTCACACAATCTCTAGTCATTCAGGAAATCTTGTGAAAAGTGGTTGGGACAAGACTCAGAATGTGGCACCACATCCAAAATATAAGCAAAGAAAAAGTACCGAGGATAAATATGGACTTTAAATTGGTGGCCACAAGTGGACCCAAGATGAAAGCACTAAAAATCCAGATTTATTTACCATCGTATAAAAAAACATTAAAACACATCTTGAAATCTATATGAAGATTGTCCACCTTGGTGGTGAGACCTCTATGAAGACTTGAGAAGTCCTGTAGTTATGTCCATAGATATGATTGACTCTGAAGCCGGTATATGTAGAAGGTCTTTACCAATCGTGCCCCACAGGAAATCAATGTACTGAGCGATCACCAGACAATCGACCTCTCCGTCTTCCCATAGGGATGCATGTGTTGCGGTGCTGTGATTGGTCCTCGTTATGTAGATTGTGTCTTTTCATGTACTGCAGAGGGTGACCTGGTGTTACAGGGGAGTATCGGCAGCCTGTCTCTGAGTGACCTGACCACCCATGGTGAGCTGTACACCGAGCGCTTTACCACAAGCGGGGACGAGGCTCTAATATTCCACATTTTCAAGTAAGTGCACACAGACAATTCTTTATACTCGTGTACAGATACTGGGGGGGGGGGAGGGGCTTGTATGTTGTATGTAGTAGGATGTCAGTCAGCAGTAGATCTACCTCTATGTGTTCTCCATCTTACTGTTAGCTCCGGTACAGCAATCAGCATCCTTCCTGAATGATTACATAGATGCCACCATTATGAGGTGTGAGCAGAGACTTAGATAGCAATGATGAACCCGTCTACATTGGAGTGTAGATGAGAAATTGTGTTCATGTAAATCCTGATATGAAGAGCAGCCACGGCATCTGATTCTCTATAGAAACCCGCAGAGCAAACGCCAACCAGCTTCTTTGTTACTGGCTCTGATGTCCCCCCCCCCCCCCCCCCCTGCACCTTACTATTTGTTCAGACCACATGCCGGTTCTTTCCCAGAACTGTCCAGAGGCCGACATTCACACAACCGTCCATTCACTCTGACTCCAGTGAACAGTCAAGGCACATATGTCAAAGACAAGCCCATGGGCCGAATACAGCCCTGCAGGACTTGTTATGTGGCCCTCACCCTCCGTTTTGCAGCTGCAATGTGGCGGAACTCCATTCTCAGTTTTTTTGGGGTTGTGCTTGGCCCCTCAGGGGTTGGACTTGGCCCCTCAGGGGTTGGGCTTGGCCCCTTAGTTCCAGTGAAGGGAACTCTTAAGGCGTCAGCATACCAAGACATTTTGGACAATTTCATGTTCCCAACTTTGTGGGTCCAGTTTGGGGATGACTGCCCTCCAGTGTACAAAGCACTAGATAAATGGTGACATGTTGTTTTCCCCGCTGTATATGTTGGTGTAATGCCGGACAAAATGCTCATTTTACGCACACCCTGGTATTCTGTGTCTAGTATGTCAGGGTTATATAGAACCCCAGTACACACATACAGTAGGTGATGAAGGACCCCAACTACAGCCAAACCAATAGACGCATGCGTATGGGTTCAGGTCTGCGGTTGGGGTTCAGATCTGTGTTGGGTTCAGATTGGGGTTCAGGTTGGGGTTCAGGTCTGCGTTGGGTTCAGGTTGGGGTTCAGGTCTGCGTTGGGTTCAGGTTGGGGTTCAGGTCTGCGTTGGGTCTGCGTTTGGGGTTCAGGTCTGCGTTGGGTCTGCCTTTGGGGTTCAGGTCTGCGGTTGGGCTCAGGTCTTCCTTTGGGGTTCAGGTCTTCCTTTGGGGTTCAGGTCTGCGTTGGGGTTCAGGTCTGCCTTTGGGGTTCAGGTCTGCGGTTGGGCTCAGGTCTTCCTTTGGGGTTCAGGTCTGCCTTTGGGGTTCAGGTCTGCGTTGGGGTTCAGGTCTGCCTTTGGGGTTCAGGTCTGCGGTTGGGCTCAGGTCTTCCTTTGGGGTTCAGGTCTGCCTTTGGGGTTCAGGTCTGCGTTGGGGTTCAGGTCTGCCTTTGGGGTGCACGCTGTTACCAATGGTTCAGGTCTGTTTTTCTTGTTTTCTTACTATTGCTGTGCATTGATAGGCGGGGGGGGGGGGAAATCTCTGGTGATGAGAGTATAATTAGGGCAGTGGGGGTACAAGAAGTGGAGGGGGAGAGGGGGTGTAAGACGCACATTGATATGATTATTCACATGGATGACAAATACCTATAAAAATCTGCCCCCCTCCCCCGTACACTGTGAGTCTGATGATTTTGCTGTCTCCACCCTCCAGGTACGGCCCCCCGGACCCCCAGTTGAAGAGAGAATATGACATGTGTGTAAAGCTGCGGATGGCCTCGGTCCAGTATGTCCACACCCAGCGCTTCCAGTGCGAGGTGGTGGCCTTCATCCAGCACTTCACCCAATTACAGGATATCCTGGGCCGGCAAAGGGCAGCTATTCAGGGGCAAACGGTAGGTGGAGGGAGGCTGAGGAATGATGGGGTTCTGAGCCTAGTGGGAGTAGTAGTCCTATTCTTCTTCCATATTGTTTGATCTGCTTTGTTTAGGTCACAGACCATGCACAGCGAGGATCCCGGATCCGGCTGGACATTGAGGCCGGAGCCCCGGTGCTTCTCATCCCGGAAAGCTCCCAATCCAATAACCTGATTGTTGCCAACCTCGGAAAACTGAAAGTCAAGAACCGATTCTTGTTTTCTGGATCTCACGGGACGTTCTGCCTAAAGGACAAGGTAGAGTTCCATCATTCTTCATATACACATTTCTATACAGTATATATGTACAAAGCGGCCATACACCCCCCTGGACCGGCTCCGTGTACTATGGGGGGGGTCCTCTGTGCTCCCCATGGGGTTTGTCTGCTTCCTGTCATACATATTGATTATCAATGGCGTGTAGCTGATCGATGTTCAATAAAATGAATCTTTGTTTCTATTTGCCCCGAAGGATATAATTTTACACGGATCTTCCTACAAGGATCCGGTGTCATGGAAGGTACAGCTTGTAGGTGGAAGGTTCCGGAGTGTTCCTCCTCTTATGGAATTCTCGGATCGCACGGCTCAGTTCTGACATTCATTGATTTATGTTTTATAAAAATTTGTGGGCCGCAGAATGTTCTGTTCTGGACTAAATTTCTGGCCAATCGCCCAACCAAAAAACAGAAGGTGATCCATTCAAGGCCGGATCCCAGAAATTCCATAAGAGCGGAGTGCAGTGTTCTCCTCATATGTTTTCTGTACATATGACTTCTGCGGGTGATGATCTCTCTGCTTTGTGATTCTCTGCTATGTGAGCGGAACCATGGAGGCCCGAAAATAATCCAGAACCCGTCCTTGGTACTGTCTGCCATCTCTCCCCTATGGGGGCGGCCATCTTGGCAGGGCTTTCCTTCCATATGTCAGAGCCTCCAGCAAGGAGAACAGTGAGGAGCTCAGTACCGATCTCACAGTACTGACATCAGGGTACTGACCTCACGGTACTGACCTCACGGTACTGACCTCCCGGTACTGACCTCCCGGTACTGACCTCCCGGTACTGACCTCCCGGTACTGACCTCCCGGTACTGACCTCCCGGTACTGACCTCCCGGTACTGACCTCACGGTACTGACCTCACGGTACTGACCTCACGGTACTGACCTCCCGGTACTGACCTCACCTCCCGGTACTGACCTCACAGTACTGACCTCACCTCACGGTACTGACCTCCCGGTACTGACCTCACGGTACTGACCTCACGGTACTGACCTCACGGTACTGACCTCACGGTACTGACCTCACGGTACTGACCTCACGGTACTGACCTCCCGGTACTGACCTCACCTCCCGGTACTGACCTCACAGTACTGACCTCACCTCACGGTACTGACCTCCCGGTACTGACCTCACCTCCCGGTACTGACCTCACAGTACTGACCTCACCTCACGGTACTGACCTCCCGGTACTGACCTCATGGTACTGATCTCACCTCATGGTACTGACCTCACCTCCCGTTACTGACCTCCCGTTACTGACCTCCCGGTACTGACCTCCCGGTACTGACCTCCCGGTACTGACCTCCCGGTACTGACCTCCCGGTACTGACCTCCCGGTACTGACCTCCCGGTACTGACCTCACAGTACTAACCTCACCTCAAGGTACTAACCTCACGCTACTGACTTCATTGTACTGACTTCATTGTACTGACTTCATTGTACTGACTTCATTGTACTGACCTCACCTCACGGTACTGACCTCACCTCACAGTACTGACCTCACCTCACAGTACTGACCTCACAGTACTGACCTCACAGTACTGACCTCACCTCACAGTACTGACCTCACAGTACTGACCTCACAGTACTGACCTCACAGTACTGACCTCACAGTACTGACCTCACCTCACAGTACTGACCTCACAGTACTGACCTCACAGTACTGACCTCACCTCACAGTACTGACCTCACAGTACTGACCTCACCTCACGGTACTGACCTCACCTCACGGTACTGACCTCACAGTACTGACCTCACCTCACAGTACTGACCTCCCGGTACTGACCTCACAGTACTGACCTCACAGTACTGACCTCACCTCACAGTACTGACCTCACAGTACTGACCTCACAGTACTGACCTCACAGTACTGACCTCACAGTACTGACCTCACCTCACAGTACTGACCTCACAGTACTGACCTCACCTCAGGGTACTGACCTCACGGTACTGACCTCACGGTACTGACCTCACGGTACTGACCTCACGGTACTGACCTCCCGGTACTGACCTCCCGGTACTGACCTCCCGGTACTGACCTCCCGGTACTGACCTCCCGGTACTGACCTCCGGTACTGACCTCACGGTACTGACCTCCGGTACTGACCTCACCTCCCGGTACTGACCTCACGGGTACTGACCTCACCTCACGGTACTGACCTCCCGGTACTGACCTCATGGTACTGATCTCACCTCATGGTACTGACCTCACCTCCCGGTACTGACCTCACCTCACGGTACTGACCTCCCGGTACTGACCTCCCGGTACTGACTCTCACAGTACTAACCTCACCTCAAGGTACTAACCTCACGCTACTGACTTCATTGTACTGACTTCATTGTACTGACTTCATTGTACTGACTTCATTGTACTGACCTCACCTCACGGTACTGACCTCACCTCACGGTACTGACCTCACCTCACGGTACTGACCTCACCTCACAGTACTGACCTCACCTCACAGTACTGACCTCACAGTACTGACCTCACAGTACTGACCTCACAGTACTGACCTCACCTCACAGTACTGACCTCACCTCACAGTACAGGGTGATAATGGTGTGGGGGATGGGATATCACCGGTTCAGGCTGGTGGTGGAGGTGTAATGGTGTGGGGGATGGGATATCACCGGTTCAGGCTGGTGGTGGGGGTGTAATGGTGTGGGGGATGGGATATCACCGGTACAGGCTGGTGGTGGGGGTGTAATGGTGTGGGGGATGGGATATCACCGGTTCAGGCTGGTGGTGAGGGTGTAATGGTGTGGGGGGATGGGGTATCACTGGTTCAGGCTGGTGGTGGAGGTGTAATGGTGTGGGGATGGGATATCACCTGTTCAGGCTGTGGTGGGGGTGTAATGGTGTGGGGGATGGGATATCACCGGTTCAGGCTGGTGGTGGGGTGTAATGGTGTGGGGGATGGGATATCACCTGTTCAGGCTGGTGGTGGGGTGTAATGGTGTGGGGGATGGGATATCACCGGTTCAGGCTGGTGGTGGGGGTGTAATGGTGTGGGGGATGGGATATCACCGGTTCAGGCTGGTGGTGGGGGGTGTAATGGTGTGGGGGATGGGGTATCACCGGTTCAGGCTGGTGGTGGGGGTGTAATGGTGTGGGGGATGGGATATCACCGGTTCAGGCTGGTGGTGGGGGGTGTAATGGTGTGGGGGATGGGATATCACCGGTTCAGGCTGGTGGTGGGGGTGTAATGGTGTGGGGGATGGATATCACCGGTTCTGGTTGGTGGTGGGGGTGTAATGGTGTGGGGGATGGGATATCACCGGTTCAGGCTGGTGGTGGGGGTGTAATGGTGTGGGGGATGGGGTATCACCGGTTCAGGCTGGTGGTGGGGGTGTAATGGTGTGGGGGATGGGATATCACCGGTTCAGGCTGGTGGTGGGGGTGTAATGGTGTGGGGGATGGGATATCACTGGTTCAGGCTGGTGGTGGGGGTGTAATGGTGTGGGGGATGGGGTATCACCGGTTCAGGCTGGTGGTGGGGGTGTAATGGTGTGGGGGATGGGATATCACCGTTCAGGCTGGTGGTGGGGGTGTAATGGTGTGGGGGATGGGATATCACTGGTTCAGACTGGTGGTGGGGGTGTAATGGTGTGGGGGATGGGATATCACCGGTTCAGGCTGGTGGTGGAGGTGTAATGGTGTGGGGATGGGATATCACTGGTTCAGGCTGGTGGTGGGGGGTGTAATGGTGTGGGGGATGGGATATCACCGGTTCAGGCTGGTGGTGAGGGTGTAATGGTGTGGGGGATGGGATATCACCGTTCAGGCTGGTGGTGGAGGTGTAATGGTGTGGGGGATGGGATATCACCGGTTCAGGCTGGTGGTGGAGGTGTAATGGTGTGGGGGATGGGATATCACTGGTTCAGGCTGGTGGTGGGGGGTGTAATGGTGTGGGGGATGGGATATCACCGGTTCAGGCTGGTGGTGAGGGTGTAATGGTGTGGGGGATGGGATATCACCGGTTCAGCTGGTGGTGGGGGTGTAATGGTGTGGGGGATGGGGTATCACCGGTTCAGGCTGGTGGTGGGGTGTAATGTTGTGGGGGATGGGATATCACCGGTTCAGGCTGGTGGTGGGGGTGTAATGGTGTGGGGGATGGGATATCACCGGTTCAGGCTGGTGGTGGGGGTGTAATGGTGTGGGGGATGGGATATCACCGGTACAGGCTGGTGGTGGGGGTGTAATGGTGTGGGGATGGGATATCACTGGTTCAGGCTGGTGGTGGGGGTGTAATGGTGTGGGGGATGGGATATCACCGGTTCAGGCTGGTGGTGGGGGTGTAATGGTGTGGGGGATGGGATATCACCGGTTCAGGCTGGTGGTGGGGGTGTAATGGTGTGGGGGGATGGGATATCACCGGTTCAGGCTGGTGGTGGGGGTGTAATGGTGTGGGGGATGGGATATCACCGTTCAGGCTGGTGGTGGGGGGTGTAATGGTGTGGGGGATGGGATATCACCGGTTCAGGCTGGTGGTGGGGGTGTAATGGTGTGGGGGATGGGATATCACCGGTTCAGGCTGGTGGTGGGGGTGTAATGGTGTGGGGGATGGGGTATCACCGGTTCAGGCTGGTGGTGGGGTGTAATGGTGTGGGGGATGGGATATCACCGGTTCAGGCTGGTGGTGGGGGTGTAATGGTGTGGGGATGGGATATCACCGGTTCAGGCTGGTGGTGGTGGGGGTGTAATGGTGTGGGGGATGGGATATCACCGGTTCAGGCTGGTGGTGAGGTGTAATGGTGTGGTGGATGGGATATCACCGGTTCAGGCTGGTGGTGGTGGTGTAATGGTGTGGGGGATGGGGTATCACCGGTTCAGGCTGGTGGTGGGGGTGTAATGGTGTGGAGGATGGGATATCACCGGTACAGGCTGGTGGTGGGGGGTGTAATGGTGTGGGGGATGGGGTATCACTGGTTCAGGCTGGTGGTGGGGGTGTAATGGTGTGGGGGATGGGATATCACCGGTTCAGACTGGTGGTGGAGGTGTAATGGTGTGGGGGGATGGGATATCACTGGTTCAGGCTGGTGGTGGGGGTGTAATGGTGTGGGGGATGGGATATCACCGGTTCAGGCTGGTGGTGGGGGTGTAATGGTGTGGGGGATGGGGTATCACCGGTTCAAGCTGGTGGTGGGGGTGTAATGGTGTGGGGGATGGGGTATCACCGGTTCAGGCTGGTGGGGGGGGTGTAATGGTGTGGGGGATGGGATATCACCGGTTCAAGCTGGTGGTGGGGGTGTAATGGTGTGGGGGATGGGTATCACCGGTTCAGGCTGGTGGGGGGGGTGTAATGGTGTGGGGGATGGGATATCACCGTTCAGGCTGGTGGTGGGGGTGTAATGGTGTGGGGGATGGGATATCACTGGTTCAGGCTGGTGGTGGGGTGTAATGGTGTGGGGGATGGGATATCACCGGTTCAGGCTGGTGGTGGGGGGTGTAATGGTGTGGGGGATGGGGTATCACCGGTTCAGGCTGGTGGTGGGGGTGTAATGGTGTGGGGGATGGGATATCACCGGTTCAGGCTGGTGGTGGGGGTGTAATGGTGTGGGGGATGGGATATCACCGGTTCAGGCTGGTGGTGGGGGGTGTAATGGTGTGGGGGATGGGATATCACCGGTTCAGGCTGGTGGTGGGGGTGTAATGGTGTGGGGGATGGGATATCACCGGTTCAGGCTGGTGGTGGGGTGTAATGGTGTGGGGGATGGGATATCACCGGTTCAGGCTGGTGGTGGGGGGTGTAATGGTGTGGGGGATGGGGTATCACCGGTTCAGGCTGGTGGTGGGGGTGTAATGGTGTGGGGGATGGGGTATCACCGGTTCAGGCTGGTGGTGGGGGTGTAATGGTGTGGGGGATGGGATATCACCGGTTCAGGCTGGTGGTGGGGGTGTAATGGTGCGGAGGATGGGATATCACCGGTTCAGGCTGGTGGTTGGGGTGTAATGGTGTGGGGGATGGGATATCACCGGTTCAGGCTGGTGGTGGGGTGTAATGGTGTGGAGGATGGGGTATCACTGCTTCAGGCTGGTGGTGGGGGTGTAATGGTGGGGGGGATGGGGTGTCCCCATCTTCTGATGGCTCCTTCCAGCAGGATAATGCACCATGTCACAAAGCTCCAATCATCTCACCACTGGACAATGAGGTCCCTGTACTCAATGGCCTCCACACTCACCACATCTCATCCAATAGAGCACCTTTGGGATGTGGTGGAACGGGAGATTGGCATCATGGATGTGCAGCCGACAAATCTGCAGCAACTGTGATGTCATCAGGTCACTATGGAGCAAAATCTCAGAGGAACGTTTCCAACACCTTGTTGTATCTATGCCACCAAGAATGAAGGCCAAAGGGCGTCCAACCCGGTACTAGCGAGGTGGGTGTAATAAAGTGGCCGGTGAGTAGATGATCTCACACTGCAGACATACAGCTATGAGGAGATCCTCGGCACCTCACATACCGGGAAGTAATCGGCTCCTTTTCTGGTGGAATTCCAGAAAACGGGAACAATTTTCAGGGTATTTCTTGGACACAATAAACCTTCCTGGATGTTCCGTATAATGGAGGAAATCTTCACGTTCTGAGTTCTGTAGAAAGAACCAATGACCACCATAATGAGGAGATGATGGATATTCTGAGGACACACGTGGCTCTTGGACATAGAAGGAGGTGGTGGAGTCCAGTAGATGGAGCTGGGTGCCGGTCACTACGGCTGGTCATGGTAGGTCACCCATAGACATGGTGAGGTTGTTGGGTGATCGGTGTCACATCTTCACACAGTATTGGCCACCATGACCGATCTCACCGTATGGAAATAACCTTCTGTGCCGGTACAAGGATCTCAGAGTTCTACTTGATTGGTTGATATATTTTTCCCTCCATTCATTGAAGGACACGGCCAGATCCTCATCATGACAGTCGGGTGTGATTCCGCCACCTGCAGGACGCTCGTTGTTGTTATCCAAATACTGCTGGTTATTAAAGTTATAAACCACACAAAAAAAACCTGCAAGAAGAAGGCGTAATGTGTGGTGAGCATACAATACGAGCTCATTATGAAATACATCGGATCGAAGCCCCCGTATCGGTCCCCGTACACCATCCTGGCCGGCGACATCGCTCCCAGAGTTACTTCCGGGTATCGCGGGCCCCAGTGCTGTGATTGGCTGGAGCCATGTTGACGTCATCCCGCATCCATGTAACGGCATGCTGCTGATAACGGCACACTTGCTGAAGCAACGACATGAACGTGCCATTCCTTCAGTGCGCATGTGCCGATGACGTCATGGTGATACTGGGGATTCGTACAGGATTAGGAGATCTTCATGGTAGTTACAGGTAAGTCTTATTATAGACCTTATTATAGACTTACCTGTAGTGAAAAGTGGATTGTAAGTGTTTGCAACCACTTTACCTGAGCTGTGTGCTGCAGATAAGGGGTTTGACCACCAGCAGGGGGCGCCTCTTGGATGTATTTTGAGCTGGGTGCACCAGCGTCCTGCTTCAACAGGTGGAGACATCAAACCCCATCCGCCTCGAAGATCAGTCCTTCAATAAACGGAAGAGAAGAGGATTTTATAAGAATGAGTCCTTCACCGAGAGAAGGGGGTCAGTGCAAAGCTGGTCAGTGTGAGGGTCAGTACAAAGCTGTTCAGTGTGAGGGTCAGTACAAAGCTGTTCAGTGTGAGGGTCAGTACAAAGCTGTTCAGTGTGAGGGTCAGTACAAAGCTGGTCAGTGCGAGGGTCAGTGTAAAGCTGGTCAGTGCGAGGGTCAGTGTAAAGCTGGTCAGTGTGAGGGTCAGTGTAAAGCTGGTCAGTGTGAGGGTCAGTACAAAGCTGGTCAGTGCGAGGGTCAGTGTAAAGCTGGTCAGTGCGAGGGTCAGTGTAAAGCTGGTCAGTGCGAGGGTCAGTGTAAAGCTGGTCAGTGTGAGGGTCAGTACAAAGCTGGTCAGTGTGAGGGTCAGTACAAAGCTGGTCAGTGTGAGGGTCAGTACAAAGCTGGTCAGTGTGAGGGTCAGTGTAAAGCTGGTCAGTGTGAGGGTCAGTACAAAGCTGGTCAGTGCGAGGGTCAGTACAAAGCTGGTCAGTGTGAGGGTCAGTACAAAGCTGGTCAGTGTGAGGGTCAGTGTAAAGCTGGTCAGTGTGAGGGTTAGTGTAAAGCTGGTCAGTGTGAGGGTCAGTACAAAGCTGGTCAGTGTGAGGGTCAGTGTAAAGCTGGTCAGTGCGAGGGTCAGTGTAAAGCTGGTCAGTGCGAGGGGTCAGTGTAAAGCTGGTCAGTGCGAGGGTCAGTGTAAAGCTGGTCAGTGCGAGGGTCAGTGTAAAGCTGGTCAGTGTGAGGGTCAGTGTAAAGCTGGTCAGTGTGAGGGTCAGTGTAAAGCTGGTCAGTGCGAGGGTCAGTACAAAGCTGGTCAGTGTGAGGGTCAGTGTAAAGCTGGTCAGTGTGAGGGTCAGTGTAAAGCTGGTCAGTGCGAGGGTCAGTGTAAAGCTGGTCAGTGTGAGGGTCAGTGTAAAGCTGGTCAGTACAAAGTTGGGTCAGTACAAAGCTGGTCAGTGTGAGGGTCAGTGTAAAGCTGGTCAGTGTGAGGGTCAGTGTAAAGCTGGTCAGTGCGAGGGTCAGTACAAAGCTGGTCAGTGTGAGGGTCAGTGTAAAGCTGGTCAGTGTGAGGGTCAGTGTAAAGCTGGTCAGTGCGAGGGTCAGTGTAAAGCTGGTCAGTGTGAGGGTCAGTGTAAAGCTGGTCAGTGTGAGGGTCAGTGTAAAGCTGGTCAGTGTGAGGGTCAGTGTAAAGCTGTCAGTGTGAGGGTCAGTGTAAAGCTGGTCAGTGTGAGGGTCAGTGTAAAGCTGGTCAGTGTGAGGGTCAGTGTAAAGCTGGTCAGTGTTGCAGGGTCAGTGTGAGGCGTCAGTGTAAAGCTGGTCAGTGTGAGGGTCAGTGTAAAGCTGGTCAGTGTAAAGCTGGTCAGTGCGAGGGTCAGTGTAAAGCTGGTCAGTGCGAGGGTCAGTGTAAAGCTGGTCAGTGTGAGGGTCAGTACAAAGTTGGTCAGTGCGAGGGTCAGTACAAAGCTGGTCAGTGCGGAGGGTCAGTACAAAGCTGGGTCAGTACAAAGTTGGTCAGTACAAAGTTGGTCAGTACAAAGCTGGTCAGTGCGAGGGTCAACATCCCGGGACAGGTAAATCTATTTCTTCATTGGCCGGGTTTGATTCTGTGTGTTGCATGTGAAGATATTCCAGCTTGTCTGCATCAAAGGCCTTTCCTATATCTGCTCCATCATATGTATGCTCTGCGATTATCGCTGAGCTCTGCCTTCTGCATGGGTGTGAGTGCTGGTGGTTTGGAAGTGATTGCATGCCCATAGAGAGAGCCCATAGAGAGTGCCCATAGAGAGAGCCCATAGAGAGTGCCCATAGAGAGAGCCCATAGAGAGAGCCCATAGAGAGAGCCCATAGAGAGTGCCCATAGAGAGTGCCCACAGAGAGAGCCCACAGAGAGTGCCCATAGAGAGTGCCCACAGAGAGTGCCCACAGAGAGTGCCCACAGAAAGTGCCCATAGAGAGTGCTCATAGAGAGAGCCCATAGAGAGTGCTCATAGAGAGAGCCCATAGAGAGTGCCCATAGAGAGAGCCCATAGAGAGAGCCCATAGAGAGTGCTCATAGAGAGTGCTCATAGAGAGTGCCCATAGAGAGAGCTCATAGAGAGTGCCCATAGAGAGTGCCCATAGAGAGTGCCCATAGAGAGTGCCCATAGAGAGTGCTCATAGAGAGAGCCCATAGAGAGTGCTCATAGAGAGAGCCCATAGAGAGTGCTCATAGAGAGAGCCCATAGAGGAGTGCTCATAGAGAGAGCCCATAGAGAGTGCTCATAGAGAGTGCTCATAGAGAGTGCTCATAGAGAGTGCTCATAGAGAGTGCTCATAGAGAGTGCTCATAGAGAGTGCCCATAGAGAGTGCCCATAGAGTGCCCATAGAGAGAGCCCATAGAGAGTGCTCATAGAGAGTGCTCATAGAGAGTGCTCATAGAGAGAGCCCATAGAGAGAGCCCATAGAGAGAACCCATAGAGAGTGCTCATAGAGAGAGCCCATAGAGAGTGCTCATAGAGAGAGCCCATAGAGAGTGCTCATAGAGAGTGCTCATAGAGAGAGCCCATAGAGAGTGCTCATAGAGAGAGCCCATAGAGAGTGCTCATAGAGAGAGCCCATAGAGAGAGCCCTCATAGAGTGCTCATAGAGAGTGCTCATAGAGAGTGCCCATAGAGAGTGCCCATAGAGAGTGCCCACAGAGAGTGCCCACAGAGAGTGCCCACAGAAAGTGCCCATAGAGAGTGCTCATAGAGAGAGCCCATAGAGAGTGCTCATAGAGAGAGCCCATAGAGAGTGCCCATAGAGAGAGCCCATAGAGAGAGCCCATAGAGAGTGCTCATAGAGAGTGCTCATAGAGAGTGCTCATAGAGAGAGCCCATAGAGAGTGCCCATAGAGAGTGCCCATAGAGAGTGCCCATAGAGAGAGCCCATAGAGAGTGCTCATAGAGAGAGCCCATAGAGAGTGCTCATAGAGAGAGCCCATAGAGAGTGCTCATAGAGAGAGCCCATAGAGAGTGCTCATAGCGAGAGCCCATAGAGAGTGCTCATAGAGAGTGCTCATAGAGAGTGCTCATAGAGAGTGCTCATAGAGAGTGCTCATAGAGAGTGCCCATAGAGAGTGCCCATAGAGAGAGCCATAGAGAGTGCTCATAGAGAGAGCCCATAGAGAGTGCTCATAGAGAGTGCTCATAGAGAGAGCCCATAGAGAGAGCCCATAGAGAGAACCCATAGAGAGTGCTCATAGAGAGAGCCCATAGAGAGTGCTCATAGAGAGAGCCCATAGAGAGTGCTCATAGAGAGTGCTCATAGAGAGAGCCCATAGAGAGTGCTCATAGAGAGAGCCCATAGAGAGTGCTCATAGAGAGAGCCCATAGAGAGAGCCCTCATAGAGTGCTCATAGAGAGTGCTCATAGAGAGTGCCCATAGAGAGTGCCCATAGAGAGTGCCCATAGAGAGAGCCCATAGAGAGAGCCCATTGCCCAAAGAGAGAGCTCCTAGGTTCTTACTTCTCTGTCTCTGGACATGGACACATAATTTCCTTCAATAAATGTGTCCTAAGGAAAATGCAGAGTGCCCGGCTCTCTATAATACCGCCTCACTGGCTGACAGTCCCACAGAACACCAATGTGTCAT
>NC_133333.1:262182378-262217862 GCF_042186555.1 Aquarana catesbeiana
ATGTCCCGATGGGGGGAGGAGGACTATTCCATGTCCCGATGGGGGGGGAGGACTATTCCATGTCCCGATGGGGGGGGAGGACTATTCCATGTCCCGATGGGGGGGGAGGACTATTCCATGTCCCGATGGGGGGGGGGAGGACTATTCCATGTCCCGATGGGGGGAGGAGGACTATTCCATGTCCCGATGGGGGGGGAGGACTATTCCATGTCCCGATGGGGGGGGGAGGACTATTCCATGTCCCGATGGGGGGGGGATGACTATTCCATGTCCCGATGGGGGGGGGATGACTATTCCATGTCCCGATGGGGGGGGGATGACTATTCCATGTCACTGCAAAAAGTCCTCGAAGTGATGATTTTTTTGGTGACAGGAGATCCACTGAATGTAATGCAATGCACATCACACTGTGTTACATTCTTTTGAGATAGCCGGGCAATGATCAGCACGGTGGCCTCCATATTGCTCCGAATACAGGTTCCCTTTATATCACAGCCAGGCAATCAGCATTTCCCTGTGTCCCCTCTGTCTGCAGACGGTGCTGAGCGGGGAGGTGTACACCGCCGTCTCTTTCCTCATTGATATGGTGAATGTCAGTCTGGAGCTTCTGGAGGACAGCGAGGAGGAGGGGGAGGAGCGCTCGTTGGCTCGGTGAGTCTTTTGTATTCTACATAGAAGTTGTCACTCGGGGTACAATAGAGGAACTTCAGTCCCCTTTGCCCCCCCCCCCCCCCCCCCCTCAATCCGGTGCCACCATCTTTGTTGGCCGGCTCCTGCACAGATAGTCGGAAGGTTCCTGTCCAGCAGAGCTCTGTGACACATCTGTGCATGCGCAGACACAGCGAGGTTCAAGATTTCCTCCAGGAAACCTGCATGTGCGTAGATGTGCCGCAAGTCAACCTCAGACCCCTCCCATACACGGACCCCTCCCATACACAGACCCCTCCCATACACAGACCCCTCCCATACACAGACTCCTCCCATACACAGACTCCTCCCATACACAGACTCCTCCCATACACAGACCCCTCCCATACACAGACCCCTCCCATACACAGACCCCTCCCATACACAGACCCCTCCCATACACGGACCCCTCCCATACACAGACCCCTCCCATACACAGACCCCTCCCATACACAGACCCCTCCCATACACAGACCCCTCCCATACACAGACCTCGGACCCCTCCCATACACGGCCCCCTCCATACACAGACCTCGGACCCCTCCCATACACGGACCCCTCCCATACACAGACCTCGGACCCCTCCCATACACAGACCTCGGACCCCTCCCATACACGGCCCCCTCCCATACACAGACCTCGGACCCCTCCCATACACGGACCCCTCCCATACACGGACCCCTCCCATACACGGACCCCTCCCATACACGGACCCCTCCCATACACGGACCCCCTCCCATACACGGACCCCTCCCATACACGGACCCCTCCCATACACGGACCCCTCCCATACACGGACCTCGGACCCCTTCCATACACGGACCTCGGACCCCTTCCATACACGGACCTCGGACCCCTTCCATACACGGACCTCGGACCCCTTCCATACACGGACCCCGGACCCCTCCCATACACGGACCCCTCCCATACACAGACCTCGGACCCCCTCCCATACACGGACCCCTCCCATACACGGACCCCTCCCATACACGGACCCCTCCCATACACGGACCCCTCCCATACACGGACCCCTCCCATACACGGACCCCTCCCATACACAGACCCCTCCCATACACGGACCTCGGACCCCTCCCATACACGGACCTCGGACCCCTTCCATACACGGACCTCGGACCCCTTCCATACACGGACCCCGGACCCCTCCCCATACACAGACCTCGGACCCCTCCCATACACGGACCCCTCCCATACACGGACCCCTCCCATACACGGACCCCTCCCATACACGGACCCCTCCATCAGAATCAGTCCGCACAGGACATGGGAAAACAAAATATTTCTTCACAGCAAAAAAAGGTCGGAATCTGCTACAAAGTGTGTTACATTCCCTGCAATGTACAGAGATCATCCAGATTGGGGGGGGGGGGAGACAGAGATCACCCGGAGGGGGGGGGGGACAGAGATCACCCGGAGGGGGGGGGGGACAGAGATCACCCGGAGGGGGGGGGGACAGAGATTACCTGGAGGGGGGGGGGACAGAGATTACCCGGAGGGGGGGGGGGGACAGAGATCACCCAGATAGGGGGGGGACAGAGATTGTTCAGATGGGGGGGACAGATCACCCAGATGGGGGGGGGACAGAGATCATCCGGGGGGGGGAGGGGACAGAGATCATCCTGATGGGGGGGGGCAGAGATCACCCAGATGGGGGGGGACAGAGATTGTTCAGATGGGGGTAAGAGATTGTTCAGATGGGGGGGGGGGACAGATCACCCAGATGGGGGGGGACAGAGATCATCCGGGGGGGGAGGGGACAGAGATCATCCTGATGGGGGGGGGGGGGAGACAGAGATCACCCAGATAGGGGGGGGACAGAGATTACCCAGATGGGGGGGGGACACATCACCCAGATGGGGGGGGGACAGAGATCATCTGGGGGGGAGGGGACAGAGATCATCCAGATGGGGGGGGGACAGAGATCACCCAGATGGGGGAGGGGACAGAGATCACCCAGATGGGGGAGGGGACAGAGATCATCCAGATGGGGGGGACAGAGATCATCCAGATGGGGGGGAACAGAGATCATCCAGATGGGGGGGAGACAGAGATCACCCAGATGGGGGGGGGGACAGAGATCATCCAGATGGGGGGGAACAGAGATCATCCAGATGGGGGGGGACAGAGATCATCCAGATGGGGGGGGGGGGGACAGAGATCATCCAGATGGGGGGGGGGGGGACAGAGATCACCAGATGGGGGGGGGGGGACAGAGATCATCCAGATGAGGGGGGGGACAGAGATCGTTAAGATGGTGGGGACAGATCACCCAGATGGGGGGGGGGGCAGAGATCATCTAGGGGACAGAGATCATCCACATGGGGGGGGGGGGGACAGAGATCGTTCAGATGGGGGGGGGACAGAGATCACCCAGATGGGGGGGGGGACAGAGATCACCCAGATGGGGGGGACAGAGATCATCCAGATGGGGGGGGGGCAGAGATTATCCAGATATGGGGGGGACAGAGATCATCCAGATGGGGGGGGGGGGGCAGAGATTATCCAGATGGGGGGGGGGACAGAGATTATCCAGATGGGGGGACAGAGATCATCCAGATGGGGGGGAACAGAGATCACCCAGATGGGGGGGTGGACAGAGATCGTTCAGATGGGGGGGGGACAGAGATCGTTCAGATGGGAGGGACAGATCACCCAGATGGGGGGGGACAGAGATCATCCGGGGGGGTGGACAGAGATCACCCAGATGGGGGGGGGTGATCATCCAGATTGGGGGGGGGAACAGAGATCGTTCAGATGGGGGGGACAGATCACCCAGATGAGGGGGGGGGGGACAGAGCTCATCCGGGGGGGGGGGAGGGGACAGAGATCATCCAGAGGGGGGGGGACAGAGATTACCCAGATGGGGGGGGGGACAGAGATTGTTCAGATGGGGGGGACAGAGATTGTTCAGATGGGGGGGACAGAGATTGTTCAGATGGGGGGGGACAGATCACCCAGATGGGGGGGGGCAGAGATCATCCGGGGGGGAGGGGACAGAGATCATCCTGATGGGGGGGGGCAGAGATCACCCAGATGGGGGGGGGACAGAGATTGTTCAGATGGGGGGGAAAGAGATTGTTCAGATGGGGGGGACAGATCACCCAGATGGGGGGGGGACAGAGATCATCCGGGGGGGAGGGGACAGAGATCATCCTGATGGGGGGGGGGGGGGACAGAGATCACCCAGATTGGGGGGGGGGAGACAGAGATCACCCAGATAGGGGGGGGGGGACAGAGATTGTTCAGATGGGGGGGACACATCACCCAGATGGGGGGGGGACAGAGATCATCTGGGGGGAGGGGGACAGAGATCATCCAGAAGGGGGGGGACAGAGATCACCCAGATGGGGGAGGGGACAGAGATCACCCAGATGGGGGGGGGACAGAGATCACCCAGATGGGGGGGGGACAGAGATCATCCAGATGGGGGGGGACAGAGATCACCCAGATGGGGGGGGACAGAGATGGTAGGGACAGAGATCATCCAGATGGGGGGGGACAGAGATGGGGGGGGACAGAGATCATCCAGATGGGGGGGGGACAGAGATGGGGGGGGCAGAGATCATCCAGATGGGGGGGGGCAGAGATCATCCAGATGGGGGGGCAGAGATCATCCAGATGGGGGGGGACAGAGATCATCCAGATGGGGGGGACAGAGATCATCCAGATGGGGGGACAGAGATCATCCAGATGGGGGGGGGACAGAGATGGGGGGGACAGAGATCATCCAGATGGGGGGGGACAGAGATCACCCAGATGGGCGGGGGGGGGGACAGAGATCACCCAGATGGGCGGGGGGGGGACAGAGATCACCCAGATGGGCGGGGGGGGGACAGAGATCACCCAGATGGGCGGGGGGGGGACAGAGATCACCCAGATGGGGGGGGGGACAGAGATCACCTAGATGGGGGGGGACAGAGATCATCCAGATGGTGGGGACAGATCACCCAGATGGGGGGGGGGGGGCAGAGATCATCTAGGGGACAGAGATCATCCACATGGGGGGGGGGGGACAGAGATCGTTCAGATGGGGGGGGGGACAGAGATCACCCAGATGGGGGGGGGGGCAGAGATTATCCAGATGGGGGGGGGACAGAGATCATCCAGATGAGGGGGGGGCAGAGATTATCCAGATGAGGGGGGGGGCAGAGATTATCCAGATGGGGGGGGGGACAGAGATCATCCAGATGGGGGGGGACAGAGATTATCCAGATGGGGGGGGGGGACAGAGATTATCCAGATGGGGGGGACAGAGATCATCCAGATGGGGGGGGGACAGAGATCATCCAGATGGGGGGGGGGGACAGAGATCATCCAGATGGGGGGGGGGGGCAGAGATCATCCAGATGGGGGGGGGGTGACAGAGATCATCCAGATGGGGGGGGGGACAGAGATCACCCAGATGGGGGGGGGACAGAGATCACCCAGATGGGGGGGGGACAGAGATCATCCAGATGAGGGGGGGGACAGAGATCGTTCAGATGGTGGGGACAGATCACCCAGATGGGGGGGGGGCAGAGATCATCTAGGGGACAGAGATCATCCACATGGGGGGGGGGGACAGAGATCGTTCAGATGGTGGGGACAGATCACCCAGATGGGGGGGGGGGGGGCAGAGATCATCTAGGGGACAGAGATCATCCACATGGGGGGGGGGGGACAGAGATCGTTCAGATGGGGGGGGGACAGAGATCACCCAGATGGGGGGGGGGGCAGAGATTATCCAGATGGGGGGGGGACAGAGATCATCCAGATGAGGGGGGGGGCAGAGATTATCCAGATGAGGGGGGGGGCAGAGATTATCCAGATGGGGGGGGGGGGGACAGAGATCATCCAGATGGGGGGGGGACAGAGATTATCCAGATGGGGGGGGGGGGACAGAGATTATCCAGATGGGGGGGGGGGGACAGAGATTATCCAGATGGGGGGGGGACAGAGATCATCCAGATGGGGGGGGGGGACAGAGATCATCCAGATGGTGGGGGGGGGGCAGAGATCATCCAGATGGGGGGGGGGGCAGAGATCATCCAGATGGGGGGGGGTGACAGAGATCATCCAGATGGGGGGGGGGACAGAGATCACCCAGATGGGGGGGGACAGAGATCACCCAGATGGGGGGGGGACAGAGATCATCCAGATGAGGGGGGGGACAGAGATCGTTCAGATGGTGGGGACAGATCACCCAGATGGGGGGGGGCAGAGATCATCTAGGGGACAGAGATCATCCACATGGGGGGGGGGGGGGACAGAGATCGTTCAGATGGGGGGGGGGGACAGAGATCACCCAGATGGGGGGGGACAGAGATCATCCAGATGGGGGGGGGCAGAGATTATACAGATGGGGGGGGGGGGGGGACAGAGATCATCCAGATGGGGGGGGGGCAGAGGTTATCCAGATGGGGGGGACAGAGATTATCCAGATGGGGGGACAGAGATCATCCAGATGGGGGGGAACAGAGATCACCCAGATGGGGGGGTGGACAGAGATCGTTCAGATGGGGGGGGGGGGACAGAGATCACCCAGATGGGGGGGGGGGGACAGAGATCACCCAGATGGGGGGGGGGGTGATCATCCAGATTGGGGGGGGAACATAGATCGTTCATATGGGGGGGACAGATCACCCAGATGGGGGGGACAGAGATCGTTCAGATGGGGGGGACAGATCACCCAGATGGGGGGGGACAGAGATCACCCAGATGGGGGGGGGAACAGAGATCGTTCAGATGGGGGGGACAGATCACCCAGATGAGGGGGGGGGGACAGAGCTCATCCGGGGGGGAGGGGACAGAGCTCATCCAGAGGGGGGGGGGACAGAGATTACCCAGATGGGGGGGGGGGGGACAGAGATTGTTCAGATGGGGGGGACAGAGATTGTTCAGATGGGGGGGACAGATCACCCAGATGGGGGGGGACAGAGATCATCCGGGGGGGAGGGGACAGAGATCATCCTGATGGGGGGGGGGGCAGAGATCACCCAGATGGGGGGGGGGACAGAGATTGTTCAGATGGGGGGGAAAGAGATTGTTCAGATGGGGGGGGACAGATCACCCAGATGGGGGGGGGACAGAGATCATCCGGGGGGGGGAGGGGACAGAGATCATCCTGATGGGGGGGGGGGACAGAGATCACCCAGATTGGGGGGGGGGGAGACAGAGATCACCCAGATAAGGGGGAGGGACAGAGATTGTTCAGATGGGGGGGGGCACATCATCTGGGGGGGAGGGGACAGAGATCATCCAGAAGGGGGGGGGGGACAGAGATCACCCAGATGGGGGGGGACAGAGATCATCCAGATGGGGGGGGGGACAGAGATGGGGGGGGACAGAGATCATCCAGATGGGGGGGGACAGAGATGGGGGGGGGCAGAGATCATCCAGATGGGGGGGGACAGAGATGGGGGGGGACAGAGATCATCCAGATGGGGGGGGACAGAGATGGGGGGGACAGAGATCATCCAGATGGGGGGGGGACAGAGATCATCCAGATGGGGGGGGACAGAGATCATCCAGATGTGGGGGGACAGAGATCATCCAGATGGGGGGGGGGACAGAGATGGGGGGGACAGAGATCATCCAGATGGGGGGGACAGAGATCACCCAGATGGGGGGGGGACAGAGATCACCCAGATGGGGGGGGACAGAGATCATCCAGATGAGGGGGGGACAGAGATCGTTCAGATGGGGACAGATCACCCAGATGGGGGGGGGCAGAGATCATCTAGGGGACAGAGATCATCCACATGGGGGGGGGGGGGGGACAGAGATCGTTCAGATGGGGGGGACAGAGATCACCCAGATGGGGGGGGGGGCAGAGATTATCCAGATGGGGGGGGGACAGAGATCATCCAGATGAGGGGGGGGGCAGAGATTATCCAGATGGGGGGGGGACAGAGATCATCCAGATGAGGGGGGGGGGCAGAGATTATCCAGATGGGGGGGGACAGAGATCATCCAGATGAGGGGGGGGGGCAGAGATTATCCAGATGGGGGGGGGACAGAGATCATCCAGATGGGGGGGGGACAGAGATCATCCAGATGGGGGGGGGACAGAGATTATTCCAGATGGGGGGGGGGGACAGAGATTATCCAGATGGGGGGGGACAGAGATCATCCAGATGGGGGGGGGGGGACAGAGATCATCCAGATGGGGGGGGGGGGGACAGAGATCACCAGATGGGGGGGGGGGACAGAGATCACCCAGATGGGGGGGGGACAGAGATCATCCAGATGAGGGGGGGACAGAGATCGTTCAGATGGTGGGGACAGATCACCCAGATGGGGGGGGGGGCAGAGATCATCTAGGGGACAGAGATCATCCACATGGGGGGGGGACAGAGATCGTCCAGATGGGGGGGGGGACAGAGATCACCCAGATGGGGGGGGGGACAGAGATCATCCAGATGGGGGGGGGGGGGCAGAGATTATCCAGATGGGGGGGGGACAGAGATTATCCAGATGGGGGGGGACAGAGATTATCCAGATGGGGGGGGACAGAGATTATCCAGATGGGGGGGGGACAGAGATCATCCAGATGGGGGGGGGACAGAGATTATCCAGATGGGGGGGGGGGACAGAGATCATCCAGATGGGGGGGGGACAGAGATTATCCAGATGGGGGGGGGACAGAGATTATCCAGATAGGGGGGGGGACAGAGATTATCCAGATGGGGGGGGGGGGACAGAGATTATCCAGATGGGGGGGGGGGACAGAGATCACCCAGATGGGGGGGGGACAGAGATCACCCAGATGGGGGGGGGGACAGAGATCATCCAGATGGGGGGGGGGACAGAGATCATCAGATGAGGGGGGGACAGAGATCGTTCAGATGGTGGGGACAGATCACCCAGATGGGGGGGGGCAGAGATCATCTAGGGGACAGAGATCATCCACATGGGGGGGGGGGGACAGAGATCGTCCAGATGGGGGGAGGACAGAGATCACCCAGATGGGGGGGGAGACAGAGATCATCCAGATGGGGGGGGGGGCAGAGATTATCCAGATGGGGGGGGGGGGGGACAGAGATCATCCAGATGGGGGGGGGGGCAGAGATTATCCAGATGGGGGGGGGGGGGGCAGAGATTATCCAGATGGGGGGGGGGGGCAGAGATTATCCAGATGGGGGGACAGAGATTATCCAGATGGGGGACAGAGATCATCCAGATGGGGGGGGAGACAGAGATCATCCAGATGGGGGGGAACAGAGATCACCCAGATGGGGGGGGGACGGAGATCGTTCAGATGGGAGGGACAGATCACCCAGATGGGGGGGGGGCAGAGATCATCCGGGGGGGGTGGACAGAGATCACCCAGATGGGGGGGGGGGTGATCATCCAGATTGGGGGGGGGGGGGGACAGAGATCACCCAGATGGGGGGGGAACAGAGATCGTTCATATGGGGGGACAGATCACCCAGATAGGGGGGGGGGGGACAGATCACCCAGATGGGGGGGGGGACAGAGATCGTTCAGATGGGGGGGACAGATCACCCAGATAGGGGGGGGGGGGGACAGATCACCCAGATGGGGGGGGGGAACAGAGATCGTTCATATGGGGGGGACAGATCACCAGATGGGGGGGGGGGACAGATCACCCAGATGGGGGGGGACAGAGATCACCCAGATGGGGGGGACAGAGATCGTTCAGATGGGGGGGACAGATCACCCAGATGAGGGGGGGGGGGGACAGAGCTCATCCGGGGGGGGGGAGGGGACAGAGATCATCCAGAAGGGGGGGGGGACAGAGGTCACCCAGATGGGGGGAGGCTCAGTGAAAGTGGGGCTACTCTTTATAAGGTGGGCAGCGATTTCTCATGATGTTCTGACTCTTTATAATTGTTTTTATTCTTTAGCTTTGACTTCAAAAAATCCAAACTGCTTTTTGAGAGCTTTTCAAACCAAACGAAGTCCATTAACTTGGTTTCCCATTCTATGATGGCATTTGACACCCGTTATGTCGGCCACAATCCGCCCTCCACTCCGAAACCCAACATGTTCAACTGCATTCTGCAACCTTCCAAATCGCACAGCAACCCGGGATCCCTGCAGATCGAACTCCACCACAGGTGAGACTCGTCCACCCTCTGCATTCATCTTCCTACAATTCACAGGTTGTCAGAGCCATACCACAGGTTCCTCACCGATTGTCAGCCATACCACAGGTTCCTCACCGATTGTCAGCCATACCACAGGTTCCTCACCGATTGTCAGAGCCATACCACAGGTTCCTCACCGATTGTCAGAGCCATACCACAGGTTCCTCACCGATTGTCAGAGCCATACCACAGGTTCCTCACCGATTGTCAGAGCCATACCACAGGTTCCTCACCGATTGTCAGAGCCATACCACAGGTTCCTCACCGATTGTCAGAGCCATACCACAGGTTCCTCACCGATTGTCAGAGCATACCACAGGTTCCTCACCGATTGTCAGAGCCATATCTCAGGTTCCTCACCGATTTGTTCAGAGCCATATCTCAGGTTCCTCACCGATTGTCAGAGCCATATCTCAGGTTCCTCACCGATTGTCAGAGCCATACCTCAGGTTCCTCACCGATTGTCAGAGCCAAAGCTCAGGTTCCTCACCGATTGTCAGAGCCATATCTCAGGTTCCTCACCGATTGTCAGAGCCATATCTCAGGTTCCTCACCGATTGTCAGAGCCATACCACAGGTTCCTCACCGATTGTCAGAGCCATACCTCAGGTTCCTCACCCATTGTCAGAGCCATACCTCAGGTTCCTCACCGATTGTCAGAGCCATACCTCAGGTTCCTCACCGATTGTCAGAGCCATACCTCAGGTTCCTCACCGATTGTCAGAGCCATACCTCAGGTTCCTCACCGATTGTCAGAGCCATACCTCAGGTTCCTCACCGATTGTCAGAGCCATACCTCAGGTTCCTCACCGATTGTCAGAGCCATACCTCAGGTTCCTCACCGATTGTCAGAGCCATACCTCAGGTTCCTCACCGATTGTCAGAGCCATACCTCAGGTTCCTCACCGATTGTCTGAGCCATACCACAGGTTCCTCACCGATTGTCAGAGCCATACCTCAGGTTCCTCACCGATTGTCAGAGCCATACCTCAGGTTCCTCACCGATTGTCAGAGCCATACCTCAGGTTCCTCACCGATTGTCAGAGCCATACCTCAGGTTCCTCACCGATTGTCAGAGCCATACCTCAGGTTCCTCACCGATTGTCAGAGCCATACCTCAGGTTCCTCACCGATTGTCAGAGCCATACCACAGGTTCCTCACCGATTGTCAGAGCCATACCACAGGTTCCTCACCGATTGTCAGAGCCATACCTCAGGTTCCTCACTGATTGTCAGAGCCATACCTCAGGTTCCTCACCGATTGTCAGAGCCATACCTCAGGTTCCTCACTGATTGTCAGAGCCATACCTCAGGTTCCGTCCTCTTCTCATCTCCTGAAGCCTGGATACAATCTTCGATCATTCATAGAATTGGGTGCGCTTACACAGGACTGTGGGAACATGTCAGCTTAGAGGCTCATACACAGAAAATCGGACAAACGTTTTCATCCCATACAATTTTCGTATAGTGTGTACACAACGTTTGTCAGCCAATTCCCAATATTTTCTTCTGAAAATTCCTGAACGGACAAACTCTGAAAATGTTCAGGGGAACAGAACAAACGATTCTCCTTTTTAATGTGTAGCGTTCTCATACAAGAAAAATCAGAGAATAAAGACTATGATCAGAAACAACAAGACAAATCAGACAAACGTTCGCCGATTTTCTCATAGTGTGTGCCCCACTCCAATGCTAGCCATACTCCTGTCTAAAAATCGTTCGAGCGAGTTTTCAAAAAACAAACACCTGGTTGTGAGAGCAAATGATTTTACCATCGTGTAATGATCGAAATTTGAATGATAAATCGTTCAATGGACATAAATGAATTTGTTTTTTGTTCGTTTCGATCACATATGTCCAGTTTAAACTGATCGGGCGAGAAGCACATTACCCTTTCAATTTGTCGTTCGTTCGGCTGAAGCTTTCCAAACCTTTCTTTCAATATTTCAGTTCAAAAACAACGCAACCAATTTTTGTTTTGTGCCCATTAACTGGACAATAAACGATCGAACTGTCCAAATGACAGATTTTCAAACGATTTTCCGTCTAGTGTATGACCACCATAAGAGTCTGATGATTACTTCACTGACAACTACCATTCCTTACATCCCGAATCCCCGCCCCCGATTCATGGCAGTATCAAGGAATCGATCCTCTTCATTTCACTTCTATTTATTATTTTATTCTGATTGGTGAATGTGAACCCGGAAGGGAGCCAGTAGAATGTATCTAGTTATAGAGATTATCCAAAGATTGACTTTGTTATGTCGGTATCATTCCTGAATACGGGATCCGGTTCCATGCTTTGAATACCCGATTCTGTGATTGACTTTATTTTGTCGGTATCATTCCTGAATACGGGATCCGGTTCCATGCTTTGAATACCCGATTCTGTGATTGACTTTGTTGGTATCATTCCTGAATACGGGATCCGGTTCCATGCTTTGAATACCCAATTCTGTGATTTTCTTTGTCGGTATCATTCCTGAATACGGGATCCGGTTCCATGCTTTGAATACCTGATTCTGTGATTGACTTTATTATGTCGGTATCATTCCTGAATACGGGATCCGGTTCCATGCTTTGAATACCCGATTCTGTGATTGACTTTGTTATGTCGGTATCATTCCTGAATACGGGATCCGGTTCCATGCTTTGAATACCCGATTCTGTGATTGACTTTATTATGTCGGTATCATTCCTGAATACGGGATCCGGTTCCATGCTTTGAATATCCGATTCTGTGATTGACTTTATTATGTCGGTATCATTCCTGAATACGGGATCCGGTTCCATGCTTTGAATACCTGATTCTGTGATTGACTTTATTATGTCGGTATCATTCCTGAATACGGGATCCGGTTCCATGCTTTGAATACCCGATTCTGTGATTGACTTTGTTATGTCGGTATCATTCCTGAATACGGGATCCGGTTCCATGCTTTGAATACCCGATTCTGTGATTGACTTTATTATGTCGGTATCATTCCTGAATACGGGATCCGGTTCCATGCTTTGAATATCCGATTCTGTGATTGACTTTATTATGTCGGTATCATTCCTGAATACGGGATCCGGTTCCATGCTTTGAATACCCGATTCTGTGATTGACTTTGTTATGTCGGTATCATTCCTGAATACGGGATCCGGTTCCATGCTTTGAATACCTGATTCTGTGATTGACTTTATTATGTCGGTATCATTCCTGAATACGGGATCCGGTTCCATGCTTTGAATACCTGATTCTGTGATTGACTTTATTATGTCGGTATCATTCCTGAATACGGGATCCAGTTCCATGCTTTGAATACCCGATTCTGTGATTTTCTTTGTCGGTATCATTCCTGAATACGGGATCCGGTTCCATGCTTTGAATACCCGATTCTGTGATTTTCTTTGTCGGTATCATTCCTGAATACGGGATCCGGTTCCATGCTTTGAATACCCGATTCTGTGATTGACTTTATTATGTCGGTATCATTCCTGAATACGGGATCCGGTTCCATGCTTTGAATACCGATTCTGTGCCAGGCAGAACACGGCGCTGCCCATGGACTTCCCCTGCTGGACTCTCTTCTCTACCTCAGGCAGGCCAGTCAATGATTGATGAGGGAGGACCTAGTTCTCTGCTGGGACTTGTTGTTCCTCAGACTTTTTTTCCCTGCGGAGATGTTCAATCGATAGCCGGGCTGGCTGATCTACATCCAATGGTCACCCCAGTCTGGTCACCGAGCTGGTGGAGACCTTTAACTACACGCGGGGTCAGCTGTGACCGCCCCACCCTGGACCGGGTGACCAACCAGTTAAACGTCTCACATATATGACCGGGCGCGTGTAGTCCATGTCCCCGTGTTACTCTGGCCGTCAGCCCCCTCCCCCACTTTTGGTGGAAAGGGGGATCTGTCTCGGGAGTGTCGCCCACAAGCTCCACTGGATTGATAAGTAGTTCCCCTCCCCCTTTCTTCCCCAGACCCAGGGTGGGGCACAGGTAGTCCCTCAGGTGGACGGTCCTGTGGGGTCCCTTCCCAAGGAGGACAGCAACCCACCTTCAGATGAGAGATGTCCCTTTCTCCTTTAGAAAAGGTGAGTGACATACCCCTCTCCCCTGTGCCCGGGGGGGGGAGGGGGGGGGGTAGGTGTGGTTTGGGTACCCATCCCCCTTCTCTTAAATACCCAATTATGTGCAAGGATAATTAAAGTGTTACTAAACCCCGGAGCCTGCAGTCACTATATCTGGTCTCCCCAGGACTCTGCATTCACTATATCTAATCTCCCCGGGACTCTGCAGTCACTATATCTGATCTCCCCAGGACTCTGCATTCACTATATCTGATCTCCCCAGGACTCTGCATTCACTATATCTAATCTCCCCGGGACTCTGCAGTCACTATATCTGTTCTCCCCAGGACTCTGCAGTCACTATATCTGATCTCCCCAGGACTCTGCACTCACTATATCTGTTCTCCCCAGGACCCTGCATTCACTATATCTGGTCTCCCCAGGACTCTGCATTCACTATATCTGATCTCCCCAGGACTCTGCATTCATTATATCTGATCTCCCCAGGACTCTGCATTCACTATATCTGCTCTCCCCAGGAGCCTGCATTCACTATATCTGATCCCCCCAGGACTCTGCATTCACTATATCTGATCCCCCCAGGACTCTGCATTCACTATATCTGATCCCCCCAGGACTCTGCATTCACTATATCTGCTCTCCCCAGGACTCTGCATTCACTATATCTGATCCCCCCAGGACTCTGCATTCACTATATCTGATCCCCCCAGGACTCTGCATTCACTATATCTGCTCTCCCCAGGAGCCTGCAGTCACTATATCTGATCTCCCCAGGACTCTGCAGTCACTATATCTGATCTCCCCAGGACTCTGCAGTCACTATATCTGATCCCCCCAGGACTCTGCATTCACTATATCTGATCCCCCCAGGACTCTGCACTCACTATATCTGATCTCCCCAGGACTCTGCAGTCACTATATCTGATCTCCCCAGGACTCTGCAGTCACTATATCTGATCCCCCCAGGACTCTGCAGTCACTATATCTGATCCCCCCAGGACTCTGCATTCACTATATCTGATCCCCCCAGGACTCTGCATTCACTATATCTGATCTCCCCAGGACTCTGCACTCACTATATCTGATCTCCCCAGGAGCCTGCAGTCACTATATCTGATCCCCCCAGGACTCTGCAGTCACTATATCTGATCTCCCCAGGACTCTGCATTCACTATATCTGATCTCCCCAGGACTCTGCATTCACTATATCTGATCTCCCCAGGACTCTGCAGTCGCTATATCTGATCTCCTCAGGACTCTGCATTCACTATATCTGATCTCCCCAGGACTCTGCATTCACTATATCTGATCTCCCCAGGACTCTGCAGTCACTATATCTGATCTCCCCAGGACTCTGCAGTCACTATATCTGATCTCCCCAGGACTCTGCAGTCACTATATCTGATCTCCCCAGGACTCTGCAGTCACTATATCTGATCTCCCCAGGACTCTGCATTCACTATATCTGATCTCCCCAGGACTCTGCATTCACTATATCTGATCTCCCCAGGACTCTGCATTCACTATATCTGATCTCCCCAGGACTCTGCAGTCACTATATCTGATCTCCCCAGGACTCTGCAGTCACTATATCTGATCTCCCCAGGACTCTGCACTCACTATATCTGATCCCCCCAGGACTCTGCATTCTCTATATCTGATCTCCCACAGTACACAGAATATAGAAATGCAATTAATTTAGTAACTATAAACTGCTAAATAGCTTTTCTCATCAGCAGTATATAGCAGTCTTGTGACTTGCATCCTAGTAAAGCTTGTAGGAGGAGTTTTCTCCCTTGATCCTCTGTCTGGACAGTGCTGATTGGCCCTGTGCTGATCACATGCACTCTCCCAAAAAAAAGAAAAAAACTCTAGCAATACGCAGCACACTGAGCATGTGCAGCCCGTCCCCTGACTCTGTAAATATCAGGTTATTTTTTGGAGCCAGTGAAAGAAGAGCGGATCACACATCCTCTATACACAGTGCAGAGGATTAACCCCTCGGGTTCCTCAGTGAGTAGAACAAGCATCCTGTACTCCATATACTCCATATACTCTATATACTCTATATACTCTATATACTCCATATACTCCATATACTCTATATACTCCATATACTCCATATACTCTATATACTCCATATACTCTATATACTCCATATACTCCATATACTCTATATACTCCATATACTCTATATACTCCATATACTCTATATACTCCATATACTCCATATACTCCATATACTCCATATACTCTATACACTCCATATACTCCATATACTCTATATACTCCATATACTCTATATACTCCATATACTCCATATACTCTATATACTCTATATACTCCATATACTCTATACACTCCATACACTCCATATACTCCATATACTCTATATACTCCATATACTCCATATACTCCATATACTCTATATACTCCATATACTCCATATACTCTATACTCCATATACTCTATATACTCTATATACTCCATATACTCCATATACTCTATATACTCCATATACTCTATACTCCATATACTCTATATACTCCATATACTCTATATACTCCATATACTCTATACTCCATATACTCTATATACTCCATATACTCTATATACTCCATATACTCCATATACTCTATATACTCTACTCCATATACTCTACTCTATATACTCCATATACTCCATATACTCTATATACTCCATATACTCCATATACTCTATATACTCTATATACTCCATATACTCCATATACTCTATATACTCCATATACTCCATATACTCTATATACTCCATATACTCTATATACTCCATATACTCCATATACTCTATATACTCTATATACTCCATATACTCCATATACTCTATATACTCCATATACTATATACTCCATATACTCTATATACTCCATATACTCCATATACTCTATATACTCCATATACTATATACTCCATATACTCTATATACTCCATATACTCCATATACTCCATATACTCTATATACTCCATATACTCTATACTCCATATACTCTATATACTCTATACTCCATATACTCTATATACTCCATATACTCCATATACTCTATATACTCTATATACTCCATATACTCCATATACTCTATACTCCATATACTCTATATACTCTATATACTCTATACTCCATATACTCCATATACTCTATACTCCATATACTCTATACTCCATATACTCTATATACTCCATATACTCTATATACTCCATATACTCCATATACTCTATACTCCATATACTCTATATACTCTATACTCCATATACTCTATATACTCCATATACTCTATATACTCCATATACTATATACTCCATATACTCTATATACTCTATATACTCCATATACTCTATATACTCTACTCCATATACTCTACTCTATATACTCCATATACTCTATATACTCTATATACTCCATATACTCTACTCTATATACTCCATATACTCTATATACTCTATATACTCTATATACTCCATATACTCTATATACTCTATATACTCTATATACTCTATATACTCCATATACTCTATATACTCCATATACTCTATATACTCCATATACTCTATATACTCCATATACTCTATATACTCCATATACTCCATATACTCTATATACTCCATATACTCTATATACTCCATATACTCTATATACTCCATATACTCCATATACTCTATACTCCATATACTCCATATACTCTATACTCCATATACTCTATATACTCCATATACTCTATATACTCCATACTCCATATACTCTATACTCCATATACTCTATATACTCTATACTCCATATACTCTATATACTCCATATACTATATACTCCATATACTCTATATACTCTATATACTCCATATACTCTATATACTCTACTCCATATACTCTACTCTATATACTCCATATACTCTATATACTCTATATACTCCATATACTCTACTCTATATACTCCATATACTCTATATACTCTATATACTCTATATACTCCATATACTCTATATACTCTATATACTCCATATACTCTATATACTCCATATACTCTATATACTCCATATACTCTATATACTCCATATACTATATACTCCATATACTCTATATACTCCATATACTCTACTCTATATACTCCATATACTCTATATACTCTACTCCATATACTCTACTCTATATACTCCATATACTCTATATACTCTATATACTCCATATACTCTACTCTATATACTCCATATACTCTATATACTCTATATACTCTATATACTCTATATACTCCATATACTCTATATACTCCATATACTCTATATACTCTATATACTCTATATACTCTATATACTCCATATACTCTATATACTCCATATACTCTATATACTCTATATACTCTATATACTCCATATACTCTATATACTCCATATACTCTATATACTCCATATACTCTATATACTCCATATACTCCATATACTCCATATACTCTATATACTCTATATACTCCATATACTCCATATACTCTATATACTCCATATACTCTATATACTCCATATACTCTATATACTCCATATACTCTATATACTCTATATACTCTATATACTCCATATACTCTATATACTCCATATACTCTATATACTCCATATACTCTATATACTCCATATACTCCATATACTCCATATACTCTATATACTCTATATACTCCATATACTCCATATACTCTATATACTCCATATACTCTATATACTCCATATACTCTATATACTCTATATACTCCATATACTCCATATACTCTATACTCCATATACTCTATATACTCTATACTCCATATACTCTATATACTCCATATACTCCATATACTCTATATACTCTATATACTCCATATACTCCATATACTCTATACTCCATATACTCCATATACTCTATACTCCATATACTCTATATACTCCATATACTCTATATACTCCATATACTCTATATACTCCATATACTCTATATACTCCATATACTCCATATACTCTATATACTCTATACTCCATATACTCTATATACTCCATATACTCTATATACTCCATATACTCTATATACTCCATATACTCCATATACTCTATATACTCCATATACTATATACTCCATATACTCTATATACTCTATATACTCTATATACTCTACTCCATATACTCTACTCTATATACTCCATATACTCTATATACTCCATATACTCTACTCTATATACTCCATATACTCTATATACTCTATATACTCCATATACTCTACTCTATATACTCCATATACTCCATATACTCCATATACTCCATATACTCTATATACTCCATATACTCTATATACTCTATATACTCTATATACTCCATATACTCCATATACTCTATATACTCCATATACTCTATATACTCCATATACTCTATATACTCTATATACTCTATATACTCCATATACTCTATATACTCCATATACTCTATATACTCTATATACTCTATATACTCCATATACTCTATATACTCCATATACTCTATATACTCCATATACTCTATATACTCCATATACTCCATATACTCCATATACTCTATATACTCTATATACTCTATATACTCTATATACTCTATATACTCCATATACTCTATATACTCCATATACTCTATATACTCCATATACTCTATATACTCCATATACTCCATATACTCCATATACTCTATATACTCTATATACTCCATATACTCCATATACTCTATATACTCCATATACTCTATATACTCCATATACTCTATATACTCCATATACTCTATATACTCTATATACTCTATATACTCCATATACTCTATATACTCCATATACTCTATATACTCCATATACTCTATATACTCTATATACTCCATATACTCTATATACTCCATATACTCTATATACTCCATATACTCTATATACTCCATATACTCCATATACTCCATATACTCTATATACTCTATATACTCCATATACTCCATATACTCTATATACTCCATATACTCTATATACTCCATATACTCTATATACTCTATATACTCCATATACTCCATATACTCTATACTCCATATACTCTATATACTCTATACTCCATATACTCTATATACTCCATATACTCCATATACTCCATATACTCTATATACTCTATATACTCCATATACTCTATACTCCATATACTCCATATACTCTATACTCCATATACTCTATATACTCCATATACTCTATATACTCCATATACTCTATATACTCCATATACTCCATATACTCTATATACTCCATATACTCCATATACTCTATATACTCCATATACTCTATATACTCCATATACTCCATATACTCTATATACTCCATATACTATATACTCCATATACTCTATATACTCTATATACTCTATATACTCTACTCCATATACTCTACTCTATATACTCCATATACTCTATATACTCCATATACTCTACTCTATATACTCCATATACTCTATATACTCTATATACTCCATATACTCTACTCTATATACTCCATATACTCCATATACTCTATATACTCCATATACTCTATATACTCCATATACTCTATACTCCATATACTCTATATACTCTATACTCCATATACTCTATATACTCTATATACTCTATATACTCCATATACTCCATATACTCCATATACTCTATATACTCCATATACTCTATATACTCCATATACTCTATATACTCCATATACTCCATATACTCCATATACTCTATATACTCACTGATTATACTGATGGGGGTCCAGCAACACTTTAAAGTAGAATTTTTGCTAGAAGATGATTATTGAGTAATGTAAAGCCGATCTTTTCCTTCTTCCCTCAGTGAGTGTTCAGTGTGGACAATGTTTGATTAGCAGATCGTCCGCAGTGTGTGAGGATGGACATGTGATGATCCGCAGTGTGTGAGGATGGACATGTGATGATCCGCAGTGTGTGAGGATGGACATGTGATGATCCGCAGTGTGTGAGGATGGACATGTGATCCGCAGTGTGTGAGGATGGACATGTGATGATCCGCAGTGTGTGAGGATGGACATGTGATGATCCGCAGTGTGTGAGGATGGACATGTGATGATCCGCAGTGTGTGAGGATGGACATGTGATCCGCAGTGTGTGAGGATGGACATGTGGTGATCCGCAGTGTGTGAGGATGGACATGTGATCCGCAGTGTGTGAGGATGGACATGTGATCCGCAGTGTGTGAGGATGGACATGTGATGATCCGCAGTGTGTGAGGATGGACATGTGATCCGCAGTGTGTGAGGATGGACATGTGATGATCCGCAGTGTGTGAGGATGGACATGTGATGATCCGCAGTGTGTGAGGATGGACATGTGATCCGCAGTGTGTGAGGATGGACATGTGATCCGCAGTGTGTGAGGATGGACATGTGATCCGCAGTGTGTGAGGATGGACATGTGATGATCCGCAGTGTGTGAGGATGGACATGTGATGATCCGCAGTGTGTGAGGATGGACATGTGATGATCCGCAGTGTGTGAGGATGGACATGTGATGATCCGCAGTGTGTGAGGATGGACATGTGATTGTCCGCAGTGTGTGAGGATGGACATGTGGTGATCCGCAGTGTGTGAGGATGGACATGTGATCCGCAGTGTGTGAGGATGGACATGTGATCCGCAGTGTGTGAGGATGGACATGTGATCCGCAGTGTGTGAGGATGGACATGTGATGATCCGCAGTGTGTGAGGATGGACATGTGATCCGCAGTGTGTGAGGATGGACATGTGATGATCCGCAGTGTGTGAGGATGGACATGTGGTTGTCCGCAGTGTGTGAGGATGGACATGTGGTTGTCCGCAGTGTGTGAGGATGGACATGACAGGCTGACCTGGAGATGACTAATAAAGTTCTGAATCTTCGAATCTCGATGAATCTCGTCCTATCAGAATGTGATTCTTATGTAGTTGTTCGGGAATCGTCTGTAGATTTAATGCTCCTTAGTTTTCATTTTTACTTCTCTGTTCTCCAGATCAACGAAGGACTCCTCCTGCTTCACCGTCGTCCTGAACAACCTGCGAGTCTTCCTGATATTTGATTGGTTGATGCTGGTGCACAAGTTTTTACAGACGCCCAGTGACAAATTACATCATGACCACCGTCTCCCGGAAGACCGGTCCGGCACCTCTTTGCCCGTGATCCCCAAAACGGTGAAATCCGGAGTTGTAACCAAGAGATCGTCTGTACAGCTGACCCCCGAAAAACAGCTGGAAGTCAAGATCAACGTTACAGGTGAGAAGTCCCTGCGAGCGTTTCCTCTAAATATTATCAGGACCGTTCCCATCTGCCGCAAAACGCCAAAATCCAGCCGGCGTGCCACCTTCAGTGCTTGGGAAGCGATTGGCTGGAAACCGATGGGAATGGGACCGATCTTCTCGGTTGAGCCTCGTTCACAGTGAGATCCCAGTCCTCAGTCCTTCCTGGTTGACAACATTGTAAACCTTCCCCCCCAAATCCCTCAACACGTACCTGACCCCACTCACAATCCAGTGCTGCCCCCACCAGGACCCCCTCTCTCCTCTCTTCCTGGACTCACAGGATTCAGTGACAAAAGGGGGAGCCATTTATGTGAGGAGTGAGTGGGGGGGGGGGCGTGGCTGAGCCACGTTATGTGTGTCTATAGATACACACATCCCAACTTGGGAGTGCCCCATGGCACATGGCTTGCTCTGGGGCACTGAGAAGAGAGGAGGAGTAGAAAGCGTCCATGGGGGACCCCCAAAGAAGAGGTAAGGGAACCCCTCTGTGAAATATGGTTGGTTGTATTTTAAACAAGAAAAAAAAAGGTTTGACTTTAGTGTAAAATGTTGCAGATTGTAATTGAGATTTCTCTGACTTCCTGTAGGAACGGAGTTTGTTGTTGTTGAAGACGCGTCTTGTGTCGATACAAATGCCATCATCCTGAAAGGAACGACCGTTCTTACCTACAAACCAAAACTGGTCGATCGTCCGTTCTCTGGCAGTTTATTCGGGATCGAGGTAAGAAGAGGACACGGATAATCTGTCACTTTGTGCCTCGGATCTTATCTCTCAGTGTGGCCTCCATACATCTTTTTATTTAGTAGGAAGTTTGGAGTGCAATGGGGCTGCGGGATTTGGTTGGTACATTCAAAGGATGTTGACAATTTAAATACGTTAAAAGCAGAAAATGTTATTACATATACAAAGTAAAACCGTCCATAAAGCTAATAAGACTGTGTGAAAATATTACAAACCATGAAAAAAAGCTGGAATCCCTTCTAAAGGTTCCTACATCCCCACCCAGGGGGCCTCCTCTATGCTGGTGGAGTGGTGTGAGTATGAGCCGTCAAACTCTCAACATGTTTCAATGTTGGGTCGCTTCTTCAGGAGATAACAAAAGAGATACACACTAGAACATAAAATACATAGATTTGTGAAATAAACATAGAAAATTGTTTATGCAAAACATATCAAAAATATATTGTCTGTGTTTATATGTTGCTTAAGCAGAGTAGCATGAAAGAAAGAAAACTCACCCCAAAAGCCATATATGACCAGCATGTAGCCACAGAAATGCCCATTCCCACACATGATGTTCTTTTGTGGCATTTCTGTGGCTACATGCTGGTCATATATGGCTTTTCACCCCCTTCCTGCACCCCCCAATACCGGCACTTCCACCCCCTTTCTGCCCCCCCCCCCCCATACCGGCACTTCCACCCCCTTCCTACACCCCCCAATACCGGCACTTCCACCCCCTTCCTGCACTCCCCAATACCGGCACTTCCACCCCCTTTCTGCCCCCCCAATACCGGCACTTCCACCCCCTTTCTGCCCCCCCAATACCAGCACTTCCACCCCCTTCCTGCCCCCCCAATACCGGCACTTCCACCCCCTTCCTGGCCCCCCAATACCGGGAACTTTCACTCCTACACCCCCCAATACCGGCACTTCCACCCCCTTTCTGCCCCCCCAATACCGGCACTTCCACCCCCTTTCTGCCGCCCCAATACCGGCACTTCCACCCCCTTCCTGCCCCCCCAATACCGGCACTTCCACCCCCTTTCTTCCCCCCCCAATACCGGCACTTCCACCCCCTTTCTGCCCCCCCAATACCGGCACTTCCACCCCCTTTCTGCCCCCCCCAATACCGGCACTTCCACCCCCTTCCTGCCCCCCCAATACCGGCACTTCCACCCCCTTCCTGCCCCCCAATACCGGCACTTCCACCCCCTTCCTGCCCCCCCAATACCGGCACTTCCACCCCCTTCCTGCACCCCCCAATACCGGCACTTCCACCCCCTTCCTGCCCCCCCAATACCGGCACTTCCACCCCCTTCCTGCCCAGGACAATTTTCATCATTCAGTGCTCTCACATTTTGAATGACAATTACGCGGTCATACAACACTGTACCCAAATTACATTTATGTCATTTCTATCACACAAATAGAGATTTCTTTTGGTGGTATTTGATCACCTCTGGGGGTTTTTATTTTTTGCTAAACAAACAAAAAAGACAGAAAAATGTAAAAAAAAAAAGTTCATCTTTGTTTCTGTTATAAAATTTTGTAAATTGGTAATTTTTCCCCTTCACTGAAGAACATTGACAGGCTGCACTGATGATGAGGCATCTCTAATGGGCACTGATTGGCATTCCTGGAGGGCTCTAGTGGGCATCATTGATGGGTCTGCACTGATGATCAATGCAGACCCCCCATGAGGAGACCCACTGATCGTCTCTCCTCTACCCGCACCTCGTCAGTGTGAATAGAGGAAAAGCCAATAAACGTCACTTCCTGGTTACAATGTGACCAGCTGTGATTGGGCGCGTGTGAGCAGCTTATCCCGCTGGAGGTCATGTGACTCCCAATCAGGATAATACAACCGTCCTGCACCCGTCATTCTGCATACAGCGGGCAGGAAGAGGTTAAAATGACATTTTTCTCCCATGTGGTCCCTTTTTCTTCTCCCTCCTCGGCGGACATTCTCATTGGTCCATCTATCATTCTATCATGGCTCCTCCTCCAGCTGGTCTGCTGTCCACTCCCCTATTCTATGTCCATTCTTCACCCCCCTTCTCTGTCCCTTCACCCCTCTTCTCTGTCCCTTCACCCCTCTTCTCTGTCCCTTCACCCCCCTTCTGTGTCCCTTCACCCCCCTTCTCTGTCCCTTCACCCCCCTTCTCTGTCCCTTCACCCCCCCTTCTCTGTCCCTTCACCCCCCCTTCTCTGTCCCTTCACCCCCCTTCTGTGTCCCTTCACCCCCCTTCTCTGTCCCTTCACCCCCCCTTCTCTGTCCCTTCACCTCCCCTTCTCTGTCCCTTCACCCCCCTTCTCTGTCCCTTCATCCCCCCTTCTCTGTCCCTTCACCCCCCCTTCTCTGTCCCTTCACCCCCCTTCTCTGTCCCTTCACCCCCCTTCTCTGTCCCTTCACCCCTCTTCTCTGTCCCTTCACCCCCCTTCTCTGTCCCTTCACCCCTCTTCTCTGTCCCTTCACCCCCCTTCTGTGTCCCTTCACCCCCCTTCTCTGTCCCTTCACCTCCCCTTCTCTGTCCCTTCACCCCCCTTCTCTGTCCCTTCACCCCTCTTCTCTGTCCCTTCACCCCTCTTCTCTGTCCCTTCACCCCTCTTCTCTGTCCCTTCACCCCCCTTCTCTGTCCCTTCACCCCTCTTCTCTGTCCCTTCACCCCTCTTCTCTGTCCCTTCACCCCTCTTCTCTGTCCCTTCACCCCCCTTCTCTGTCCCTTCACCCCTCTTCTCTGTCCCTTCACCCCTCTTCTCTGTCCCTTCACCCCTCTTCTCTGTCCCTTCACCCCTCTTCTCTGTCCCTTCACCCCTCTTCTCTGTCCCTTCACCCCCCTTCTCTGTCCCTTCATCCCCCCTTCTCTGTCCCTTCATCCCCCCTTCTCTGTCCCTTCACCCCTCTTCTCTGTCCCTTCACCCCTCTTCTCTGTCCCTTCACCCCTCTTCTCTGTCCCTTCACCCCCCTTCTCTGTCCCTTCACCCCTCTTCTCTGTCCCTTCACCCCTCTTCTCTGTCCCTTCACCCCTCTCCTCTGTCCCTTCACTACTCTCCTCTGTCCCTTCACCCCGCTTCTCTGTCCCTTCACCCCGCTTCTCTGTCCCTTCACCCCGCTTCTCTGTCCCTTCACCCCCCTTCTCTGTCCCTTCACCCCCCTTCTCTGTCCCTTCACCCCCCTTCTCTGTCCCTTCACCCCCCTTCTCTGTCCCTTCACCCCTCTCCTCTGTCCCTTCACCCCCCTTCTCTGTCCCTTCACCCCCCTTCTCTGTCCCTTCACCCCCCTTCTCTGTCCCTTCACCCCCCTTCTCTGTCCCTTCACCCCTCTTCTCTGTCCCTTCACCCCCCCTTCTCTGTCCCTTCACCCCCCTTCTCTGTCCCTTCACCCCTCTTCTCTGTCCCTTCACCCCTCTCCTCTGTCCCTTCACCCCTCTCCTCTGTCCCTTCACCCCTCTCCTCTGTCCCTTCACCCCTCTCCTCTGTCCCTTCACCCCGCTTCTCTGTCCCTTCACCCCCCCTTCTCTGTCCCTTCACCCCTCTTCTCTGTCCCTTCACCCCTCTTCTCTGTATATCAGTCACCCCTCTCCTCCTAATTGTAGTCACCCCTCTTCTCTGTGTATCAGTCACCCCTCTCCTCCTAATTGTAGTCACCCCTCTTCTCTGTATATCAGTCACCCCTCTCCCCCTAATTGTAGTCACCCCTCTTCTCTGTGTATCAGTCACCCCTCTCCCCCTAATTGTAGTCACCCCTCTTCTCTGTATATCAGTCACCGTTCTCCCCCTAATTGTAGTCACCCCTCTTCTCTGTGTATCAGTCACCGTTCTCCCCCTAATTGTAGTCACCCCTCTTCTCTGTGTATCAGTCACTCCTCTCCTCCTAATTGTAATCACCCCTCTTCTCTGTCCCTTCACCCCCCTTCTCTGTGTATCAGTCACCCCTCTCCCCCTAATTGTAGTCACCCCTCTTCTCTGTCCCTTCACCCCCCTTCTCTGTGTATCAGTCACCCCTCTCCCCCTAATTGTAGTCACCCCTCTTCTCTGTATATCAGTCACCCCTCTCCCCCTAATTGTAGTCACCCCTCTTCTCTGTATATCAGTCACCCCTCTCCCCCTAATTGTAGTCACCCCTCTCCTCCTAATTGTAGTCACCCCTCTTCTCTGTATATCAGTCACCCCTCTCCTCTGTCCCTTCACCCCCCTTCTCTGTGTATCAGTCACCCCTCTCCTCTGTCCCTTCACCCCCCTTCTCTGTGTATCAGTCACCCCTCTCCTCTGTCCCTTCACCCCTCTTCTCTGTATATCAGTCACCCCTCTCCTCTGTCTCTTCACCCCCCTTCTGTGTGTATCGGACACCCCTCTCCCCCTAATTGTAGTCACCCCTCTTCTCTGTGTATCAGTCACCCCTCTTCTCTGTCTCTTCACCCCCCTTCTGTGTGTATCGGACACCCCTCTCCTCCTAATTGTAATCACCCCTCTTCTCTGCCCCTTCACCCCTCTTCTCTGTGTATCAGTCACCCCTCTCCCCCTAATTGTAGTCACCCCTCTTCTCTGTGTATCAGTCACCCCTCTCCTCCTAATTGTAGTCACCCCTCTTCTCTGTGTATCAGTCACCCCTCTCCTCCTAATTGTAGTCACCCCTCTTCTCTGTATATCAGTCACCCCTCTTCTCTGTGTATCAGTCACCCTCTCCTCCTAATTGTAGTCACCCCTCTTCTCTGTCTCTTCACCCCTCTTCTCTGTCTCTTCACCCCTCTTCTGTGTGTATTGGACACCCCTCTCCTCCTAATTGTAGTCACCCCTCTTCTCTGTGTATCGGTCACCCCTCTTCTCTGTGTATCAGTCACCCCTCTCCCCCTAATTGTAGTCACCCCTCTTCTCTGTATATCAGTCACCCCTCTCCTCCTAATTGTAGTCACCCCTCTTCTCTGTATATCAGTCACCCCTCTCCTCCTAATTGTAGTCACCCCTCTTCTCTGTGTATCAGTCACCCCTCTCCTCCTAATTGTAGTCACCCCTCTTCTCTGTATATCAGTCACCCCTCTCCTCCTAATTGTAGTCACCCCTCTTCTCTGTATATCAGTCACCCCTCTCCTCCTAATTGTAGTCACCCCTCTTCTCTGTATATCAGTCACCCCTCTTCTCTGTGTATCAGTCACCCTCTCCTCCTAATTGTAGTCACCCCTCTTCTCTGTCTCTTCACCCCTCTTCTGTGTGTATTGGACACCCCTCTCCCCCTAATTGTAGTCACCCCTCTTCTCTGTGTATCAGTCACCCCTCTTCTCTGTGTATCAGTCACCCCTCTCCCCCTAATTGTAGTCACCCCTCTTCTCTGTCCCTTCACCTCTCTTCTCTGTATATCAGTCACCCCTCTCCTCCTAATTGTAGTCACCCCTCTTCTCCTAATTGTAGTCACCCCTCTTCTCTGTCCCTTCACCCCTCTTCTCTGTATATCAGTCACCCCTCTCCTCCTAATTGTAGTCACCCCTCTCCTCCTAATTGTAGTCACCCCTCTTCTCTGTGTATCAGTCACCCCTCTTCTCTGTGTATCAGTCACCCCTCTCCTCCTAATTGTAGTCACCCCTCTTCTCTGTATATCAGTCACCCCTCTCCTCCTAATTGTAGTCACCCCTCTTCTCTGTATATCAGTCACCCCTCTCCTCCTAATTGTAGTCACCCCTCTTCTCTGTATATCAGTCACCCCTCTCCTCCTAATTGTAGTCACCCCTCTTCTCTGTCCCTTCCCCCCCCTTCTCTGTATATCAGTCACCCCTCTCCTCCTAATTGTAGTCACCCCTCTTCTCTGTATATCAGTTACTTGTACCCCTTCCATGGTTCCTTAGTTCCGGTATATCTTCTAATAATCTTACCAGCGCCTCATTATAACTGGCGGGATCGTTCTTTGTTTTGCAGGTATTCAGCTGCCGCTTGGGGAATGAGCAGGACACGGCTCTGTCCATCATTGACCCCGTCCATGTTCAGATAGAGCTGGTGGGGAATTCCAACTATCAGAGCAGCTCTGGGCTGATGGATGCGTTCAACACCGAGGACTTCCCCCCCATCCTGGAGGTAATGATGGGAATAGGATTTTCTGTATCTCTTTATGGGAAAACATTCATCAGCAGAACCCGACCTATCTAGGTAGGGATGAGTTGGGATCTGTCTGAGGTTTCCCTTGGTTGATGGGAAATGATTCTGCAATATAGAGACTCGTGAAGCATGGAGCCCTCCTCATATATTACTGCAGGAAAATACGATCGTTTTCTGTGTCAACAAGTGAATTTTAATGATCAGACTTGTGCCCACCAAGCACTGTAAATAATGGAGTTCACCGAGGGAAATGTCCTCCAACACAGAAATGTTTAGTGGAATCTCCAGCAGATTTTGATACTCAGTCAGAACAGATTTGGATCTTAACCCCAAATTATTTTTGATTTATTTGAAATAGATCCAGCTCCAGACAATGGACATCAGACTGTCGTATAATGATGTGCTCTTATTTCTGGCCATTGCAAAATCCATCCCTGAGCAGACGAGCGCCCCGGAGTCCGGAGCTCCTGACCCCTCAGCGGCAACGGCCAGTCCATCCGGAATCACCAAGGAGAATGAGACCCCCAGACACGTCATGGACCCCCTCCTAGGTAGGTGCTCAGAGACCCCCAGACACGTCATGGATCCCCTCCTAGGTAGGTGCTCAGAGACCCCCAGACACGTCATGGATCCCCTCCTAGGTAGGTGCTCAGAGAGACCCCCCCAGACATGTCATGGATCCCCTCCTAGGTAGGTGCTATGAGAGACCCCCAGACACGTCATGAATCCCCTCCTAGGTAGGTGCTCAGAGAGACCCCCCCAGACATGTCATGGATCCCCTCCTAGGTAGGTGCTATGAGAGACCCCCAGACACGTCATGGACCCCCTCCTAGGTAGGTGCTCCGAGAGACCCCCAGACACGTCATGGATCCCCCTCCTAGGTAGGTGCTCAGAGACCCCCAGACACGTCATGGATCCCCTCCTAGGTAGGTGCTCCGAGAGACCCCCAGACACGTCATAGATCCCCTCCTAGCTAGGTGCTCCGAGAGACCCCCAGACACGTCATGGATCCCCTCCTAGGTAGGTGCTCCGAGAGACCCCCAGACACGTCATGGATCCCCTCCTAGGTAGGTACTCAGAGAGACCCCCAGACACGTCATGGATCCCCTCCTAGGTAGGTGCTCAGAGAACCCCCCCCCCCCCAGACACTTCATGGATCCCCTCCTAGGTAGGTGCTCAGAGAGACCCCCAGACACGTCATGGATCCCCTCCTAGGTAGGTGCTCAGAGACCCCCAGACACGTCATGGATCCCCTCCTAGGTAGGTGCTCAGAGACCCCCAGACACGTCATGGATCCTCTCCTAGGTAGGTACTCAGAGAGACCCCCAGACACGTCATGGACCCCCTCCTAGGTAGGTGCTCCGAGAGACCCCCAGACACGTCATGGATCTCCTCCTAGCTAGGTGCTCCGAGAGACCCCCAGACACGTCATGGATCCCCTCCTAGGTAGGTGCTCAGAGAACCCCCCCCCCCAGACACTTCATGGATCCCCTCCTAGGTAGGTGCTCAGAGAGACCCCCCAGACACGTCATGGATCCCCTCCTAGGTAGGTGCTCAGAGACCCCCAGACACGTCATGGATCCCCTCCTAGGTAGGTACTCAGAGAGACCCCCAGACACGTCATGGATCCCCTCCTAGGTAGGTGCTCAGAGAACCCCCCCCCAGACACTTCATGGATCCCCTCCTAGGTAGGTGCTCAGAGAGACCCCCAGACACGTCATGGATCCCCCTCCTAGGTAGGTGCTCAGAGACCCCCAGACACGTCATGGATCCCCTCCTAGGTAGGTGCTCAGAGACCCCCAGACATGTCATGGACCCCCTCCTAGGTAGGTGCTCCGAGAGACCCCCAGACACGTCATGGATCTCCTCCTAGCTAGGTGCTCCGAGAGACCCCAGACACGTCATGGATCCCCTCCTAGGTAGGTGCTCAGAGACCCCCAGACACGTCATGGATCCCCTCCTAGGTAGGTACTCAGAGAGACCCCCAGACACGTCATGGATCCCCTCCTAGGTAGGTGCTCAGAGAACCCCCCCCCCCCCCAGACACTTCATGGATCCCCTCCTAGGTAGGTGCTCAGAGAGACCCCCAGACACGTCATGGATCCCCTCCTAGGTAGGTGCTCAGAGAGACCCCCAGACACGTCATGGATCCCCTCTTAGGTAGGTGCTCAGAGAGACCCCCAGACACGTCATGGATCCCCTCCTAGGTAGGTGCTCAGAGACCCCCCCCAGACACGTCATGGATCCCCTCCTAGGTAGATGCTCAGAGACCCCCCCCCAGACACGTCATGGATCCCCTCCTAGGTAGGTGCCCAGAGAGACCCCCAGACACGTCATGGATCCCCTCCTAGGTAGGTGCCCAGAGAGACCCCCAGACACGTCATGGATCCCCTCCTAGGTAGATGCTCAGAGACCCCCCCCAGACACGTCATGGATCCCCTCCTAGGTAGGTGCTCAGAGAGACCCCCAGACACGTCATGGATCCCCTCCTAGGTAGGTGCTCAGAGAGACCCCCAGACACGTCATGGATCCCCTCCTAGGTAGGTACTCAGAGAGACCCCCAGACACTTCATGGATCCCCTCCTAGGTAGATGCTCAGAGACCCCCCCCCCAGACACGTCATGGATCCCCTCCTAGGTAGGTGCTCAGAGAGACCCCCAGACACGTCATGGATCCCCTCCTAGGTAGGTGCTCAGAGAGACCCCCAGACACGTCATGGATCCCCTCCTAGGTAGGTGCTCAGAGAGACCCCCAGACACGTCATGGATCCCCTCCTAGGTAGGTGCTCAGAGAGACCCCCAGACATGTCATGGATCCCCTCCTAGGTAGGTACTCAGAGAGACCCCCAGACACTTCATGGATCCCCTCCTAGGTAGATGCTCAGAGACCCCACCCCAGACACGTCATGGATCCCCTCCTAGGTAGGTGCTCAGAGAGACCCCCAGACACGTCATGGATCCCCTCCTAGGTAGGTGCTCAGAGAGACCCCCAGACACGTCATGGATCCCCTCCTAGGTAGGTACTCAGAGAGACCCCCAGACACGTCATGGATCCCCTCCTAGGTAGGTACTCAGAGAGACCCCCAGACACTTCATGGATCCCCTCCTAGGTAGATGCTCAGAGACCCCCCCCCAGACACGTCATGGATCCCCTCCTAGGTAGGTGCTCAGAGAGACCCCCAGACACGTCATGGATCCCCTCCAAGGTAGGTGCTCAGAGACCCCCCCCAGACACGTCATGGATCCCCTCCTAGGTAGGTGCCCAGAGAGACCCCCAGACACGTCATGGATCCCCTCCTAGGTAGGTGCTCAGAGACCCCCAGACACGTCATGGATCCCCTCCTAGGTAGGTGCTCCAAGCTGGAACTTACCTCTGCTGACAATCCTGTCGGTGTCACTGGACACATAACTGATGTGTATCTATTGTAGCCAATAAAATGTGATAATTACTGCGGTAGAATCGGTTGCTCGGCACTGCACAGCCTATATCTCCATCAATCCCAGTATTGGCAGATCATTATTATATGAAGAATAAAGAGAGGATTTGCTTTAGAATGTTAAAGGAGAAGTACGGGGGAAAGCTTTTTTTGGCTGTAATTCCCATGTGGATCACAGGGGGGCGCTTCGTTCTGCACTCCAGTGACCTGTTTTCAGCCAACAGAGGGCTAAAGTCCTGTCAGCTGATGTCACTCAGCCGGGCCAGGCGCTGGATTGATCCCAACATTACAGTCGGGATCCAGCTTGGAGCCTGGAACACCAGCTGGCTTGGCCTCTCAGTGAGCTGTGATGGAGTCCCGCCGCCTCCACAGCCCGGCACGCCAGTGAGCACTGGAGGGGCAGAGCAGAGACTGTCAGTCACTGGGTCTCTGCAGCCTCAAGACTGATCGATCGGCGGTGTTTGATCGCTTGGTTCTCAGTCTTAGAGGGGGCGGGGGACAGATGCAGCATCCACCTAGGTGAGCTTGGATGGATTTTTTTTTTTTTTTTAAGCTGAACTGCAGGAATTCAGTCTCTGCAGAAAATTTTCTGAATTACTAGAGACTAAAAGAGAAGTGTGGGGTTTTTATTTTCAAAATCATACTTGCCTAGGTGGACGCAGCATCTGTACGATGCGAGAACCGAGTGATCAAAGACCACCGATCGCTCAGTTCTCAGAGTACTTTGAGCAGAGAGCTGCAGACTGTCCCCCCCCTAACTCACTGGAGCACTTGACTGTGGAGGGGGGGGGGGGGGTAGCTACCTCCAGCGCTTCGGCTTTCAGCTCCAGTTCCTGCAGAGTCACACGCAGCCACTATGCCCTCCCCTTCTCCTGCCCAATCACAGAGCACTTTGTGTTATGTGAACCCATTCACAAAATACAAAGGCTTCTTGTGAAGGGGCAACAGAGGGGGAGGGGCGGGCAGAAACTGTGTGTGAGAAGGCAGGATCTCTGCTGTCAGAGCTCCAGGAGTAATGGTGACAAGCTGTGCTGTAAATCTGTCCGCTGTAAACTAGGTGGACTTATAGTATGCCGGCACATTTCACAGACTGGCTGAATTCCTGAAGTTCAGCTTATTTTTTCTATTTTATTTTTATTAAATAAGATTAAGTCTAAAAAATATATATTTTTAAAATACTACATATGAATGTCATGCAGTCAATAGGTGGGGGTTCTGGCCTCTTTCACATGGTTTCCGGTTTCTCTTCACCTCTGGATTTTAGATGCCTGATGTCTGCAGAGCTCAGTAGCTCAAGTAAATGAGTGAGAACTATGACGACCCCCCCCCCACACCGCCAGGTCAGGAGAGTGACCCTCAAAGAGGGGAGGCTCCGGTCTTTCTCTCTTTTTGTAGAATTGATAGTATACACACAAAACACACAAAGCTATAATAAATGTTGGTTTCCATTAAAGAGGGAGAAGATTTGTATAGCACTGCGGGGCCCTCACATACACCATAAAGCACACCGAGGGGCCACATGTGCTCTCACACAGCCAGGGGCCACACCTGTTACCTATGGACTTGTTTTGTAGAGTGAATGGCACTGAGAGTTCCGGGCTTCTCATTGTCTCTCTTTGTTTTATTTTTTATCCAGAAAACCAACTGGCCCGGCTGCAGGAGCTGGGATTTTCTATGGAAGATTGTAGAAAGGCTCTGCTGACCACACAAGGTAAGTTCCATGCTGGGACCTCCCGGAGCTCCATCCGTAGACCTCCCGGAGCGCCACCCGTAGACCTCCCGGAGCGCCACCCGTAGACCTCCCGGAGCTCCCCCCTTAGACCTCCCGGAGCTCCCCCCTTAGACCTCCCGGAGCTCCCCCCTTAGACCTCCCGGAGCTCCCCCCTTAGACCTCCCGGAGCTCCCCCCGTAGACCTCCCGGAGCTCCCCCCGTAGACCTCCCGGAGCTCCACCCGTAGACCTCCCGGAGCTCCACCCGTAGACCTCCCGGAGCTCCACCCGTAGACCTCCCGGAGCGCCACCCGTAGACCTCCCGGAGCTCCACCCGTAGACCTCCCGGAGCTCCACCCGTAGACCTCCCGGAGCGCCACCCGTAGACCTCCCGGAGCGCCACCCGTAGACCTCCCGGAGCGCCACCCGTAGACCTCCCGGAGCGCCACCCGTAGACCTCCCGGAGCGCCACCCGTAGACCTCCCGGAGCTCCCCCCGTAGACCTCCCGGAGCTCCCCCCTTAGACCTCCCGGAGCTCCCCCCTTAGACCTCCCGGAGCTCCACCCGTAGACCTCCCGGAGCTCCACCCGTAGACCTCCCGGAGCTCCACCCGTAGACCTCCCGGAGCTCCACCCGTAGACCTCCCGGAGCTCCACCCGTAGACCTCCCGGAGCGCCACCCGTAGACCTCCCGGAGCGCCACCCGTAGACCTCCCGGAGCGCCACCCGTAGACCTCCCGGAGCGCCACCCGTAGACCTCCCGGAGCGCCACCCGTAGACCTCCCGGAGCGCCACCCGTAGACCTCCCGGAGCGCCACCCGTAGACCTCCCGGAGCGCCACCCGTAGACCTCCGGAGCGCCACCCGTAGACCTCCCGGAGCGCCACGAGCGCCACCCGTAGACCTCCCGGAGGAGCGCCACGAGCGCCACCCGTAGGACCTCCCGGAGCGCCACCCGTAGACCTCCCGGAGCGCCCACCCTTGCACATCAACAATGGAATCATTTCTTCTCTGGTTGTTTTCCCTTGAAGGTCAGCTGAACAAAGCCGCCACTTGGCTATTTAAGAACGCCGAGCCCCTAAAGATCCATAAAAGCGGAGGAGGGAGGAGGAGGCGGCGGCGGCCTGCAGTGGATCTCGGGGGTGGAGCTGAAGGCGGACAACGTCTGTATTTGTTTCATCGATGATTGCATGGACTGTGATGTTCCTCTGCAGAGATCACGTTTTCCCGTCAGTAATGTATCCATATCTTAGTATTATACTGTATACTCTCTGTATTCACATAACGCTTAATTTCATTCTTCTTCAAAAAACAATTTGGGGGGCGGAGTTGTAACA